>NC_056745.1:635410314-635460314 GCF_019279795.1 Protopterus annectens
GTAATTCAATCACGAGATGTCATGGGATGTCAATTCGTAGACCACTGGGATGCTAGAGTTTACTGCAGTACTCTAATGTAGTATCTCACTAAAAGTAGAAGGGTTACAGAGGCCACTACTGAACCCAGAAGTTGAAGGATCAACCTGGCTGGTGGTGGCTACAGAGATGGTAGATTTAGTTCTTGAAATTGTAATTAGGACAGCCTGTATTGAGGAAGCTGAGCTACTTGAGAAACTGTAGTCAAATGGGTCCCTATGAACTCAAGCGTTTCGGAGGGAAGAAGGTAAGATTTATTGTAGTTTACTGTGATGCCTGGTGCAGACATAAATGGAGCAGGTAGTCCCTAGCAAGTGCCAGTAAGTGCCTGGTGGGGCCTGTGAGGAGCCAGTTGTCAAGGTATGGAAACACCCAGAATCCCAGCATCTCAGATGAGCTGCAACTACTGCCATGCATTTGGTGAACTCCTGGAGGACTGTGGTGAGACCAAAGGCCATGACTTTGAATTGAAAGTGACTAGCTCCCAGCCAGAAGCAAAGGTATCTCCTGGATCATCTGAAGCATCTTGGAGATTTACCAATCACATACAATCATCCTTCCTCAAAAGACGGAAAATGGACTGAACGGTGACCATTCGGAAATCAGAATGTTTGACAAATTGGTTTAAGTGGCTTAGGTCCAATATTGGCCTGGGGTCTGCCATCTCCTTTGGCACCAAAAACAATCATGAATAAGTTCTGAATCCTCGTTGGTCTGGTAGGACCTCCAGGATGACTCTTTTTCTTAGCAGTTTTTCTATCTCCGAAGCTGCTTCCTTTGTCTGATGCTGTGGTACTCCGGGAATTCTTTGTGGCTGAATGGGTAGGGAAAGGAAAAAGGGAAAGTAATGCCCTCTAGTACTTATTCTCTGCAGACCACAAAATGCTGGAATACAAGAACAGGAACTGTAGAAAACACACACCAAACATTGAGAAAAGATCCTTTATAAAATAGCAAAGCTTTTGGGCAAACACCCTTCTTCAATACTAATACAAACATTAGTAAAAGCAATTTGCTTTAAATAAGAGCCAAAAACGACAGTCCGATGGGACAAGGGAAAATGTGCCGTCGATAAATAAAGGTACTTTAAACTTATCTAAATTTGTCCTGGATGCTCGGCACCTTTCTTTATTCCAGAAAGGATTAAGTTTCATACCTACAGCTAGTGATGACTTGGTATCTGCTTTGACTGATTTGAATCAGTTTGTTAGGAATATAAATCTTAAAATTTTATTTAAAGAGTCTATATTTGACTGGTCTGTCTGTAAAAGGTGCAGCACTTTTATACCAGTAAGTGTACCAGTCCTCACTGCCTTCCATGATTTATGTGAAGTTGAATTAAGAAAGCTATACTCTGATACTATTAAGACAAAATGTTATAATTTGAGTTCTTAGCCTTGAAAGAATTAGAAGTAAGTAACGACATTGTTATCAAATAAGCTGATAAATGGGGTATAGTAGTTATTATGGATCGTGATAGATATATGTCATCTGCAACTGATTTTCTTAATGAGGGGAATGCTTTTAAACTAATTGGCTCTAGTGATGTTAAAATGTACATTAATACTGTTAATATGATGATATATGATCTACAGGTTAGTGGTGATATTGGCTTGGATCTTTTTCATTGTTTTACAGTGCCTTGCCCGGTTATTCCACACTTATAATGGCTGCCTAAAATTCATAAATCACTACACAATCCACCCATGAGACCAATAGCGTCCGGGAACAGCAGGATAACTGAGCCGATTTCCATTTATTTACAAAAACAATTGCATCCGTATTTAGTACAATGCAGCAATGTGCTGAAAGATACAAGAGAATTTTTGGTTAAGCTATCTGAATGATTCAATGGCTTACAAGTCACTGAGATACATAAAGGGGAATATCTCTTTGTGACGTTAGATATTACATCTCTCTTTACATCTCTCTTTACAGTGATACTGAATAGTTATGGTATTGAATCCATTAGGGTGTTTTTGACAGCACAAGCTTCCTTGTCAGCAAGTTATGTTGAAAATGTTTGTCTTTTAATGGATATAGTTTTAAGTAACAATGTCTTTATATTTGACAAACAGTTGTATTTGCAGCTTACCGGTGTGGCAATGGGCACACCGGTAGCTAATGCATATGTTAATTTGGTTTTGCACCAATGGGAATCGCAGTATATTCACGATAGCTCTAAATTTTTGAACAGTAGTGTATATTTCTACCAGTGGTTTGTGGATTATTGTTTTTTTGATCTGGAAGGGTTCTTCTCATGATTTAGTGAGTTACATTGATTATTTGAATACGACTACCACTTTCTTAAAATTCAAAATTACCTTTTCTGACTGTGATGTCACTTTTCTGGATTTGAGAAGTTTTTAGAAGGTGGATTGTTACATACTAGCATTTATAAGAAAGATGTGCATGCTGGTAGATATAAATATAGTAACAGCATGCATGCTCCACATGTCTTTAGAGGGATTGTTAATGCTCAGTTTGCTAGAGCCAGTAGACTCAATACAGCTGATTCAACTTTTCATATACAGTTGGATGAAATGTTAAATGAATTCTTAAACAGTAGGTATGACTACAATTTGCTATTAGATTTAAAAGCTAATACTAAAGAGAATAGGAAGACTATCTGTAAACCAATTTTTGATATCTCTTTCACTCGTAAGGAGTCTGTTCCTGATTTAACTAATAGTACACCAAAATTGAAAAAAAATAGATGTTACTACATATAACAACAAAACTCATTTAGTTAAACATATTATTGAATAAAACTGGATTGTGTTGATGACGTCCCCTGAGATAAGGAATTTATTGAACAATAAACCTTATTTCTCTTATAGAAATATGAGAACTTTGAAAAGTAAACTATGTTATAAGGATTTTAACCATGGCTCTAATATATATAATTCGATCTGCCATGGTACATTTAGGTGTATGAATTGTACATGTTGTGTAGATATCGCAGATAATCCTAATTATTCTTATATTCACCCCATTACTAGAAAGAATTATACATTTAAGTTAACAACTAACTGTGGTAGTATTAATTTTGTTTATCTGGCAACTTGTGTTGCATGTTCCTCATTTTATGTGGGGAAAACTACACGGAAACTAAAGGAGCGTATTATTGAACACAAATCTGAAGTCAGAAGGGGTAATGAGAAGAATGCCTTATATAAGCACATCAAATCCCAGGATGTAGAACATAGATTTAAATTTAGGGTTATTGATATGGTTATTCCATCCCTTAGAGGTGGAGATATTAACAATTTGTTGGAGATTAAAGAATATGAATGGATTCTAAGGCTTGCGGCTGACCGCTCGCCTGGTTTGAATACTGCTGCTAGTTTGAAACCTGCTTTAGTGAAGCTACAATGTACTAAATTGTGTAGCTAAATAAATATAATGAGAATGCATTTATAATTGTATTATAAAATTGTGCTATATTGTTATATTTAAGATATTATGATTTTATGTGGGTCACATGATTTTGGCTGCGGTCATGTGATCTTTTGGCTCTTATTTAAAGCAAATTGCTTTTACTCATGTTTGTATTAGTATTGAAGAAGGGTGTTTGTCCAAAAGCTTTGCTATTTTATAAAGGATCTTTTCTCAACGTTTGATGTGCGTTTTCTACTTATTCTCTACACCCAGACATCTTTTCTCATGGATATTTAAGCTTCCATATGCAGAGATAAGCTTCCCCTCCCCCGAATGCCTTCAAAGCGCAGCAGTCGGGAAACTGTACAGGGGAGCTGTAATGACTACTTGGTAAACTGTCCTCTGAAGCCTTGATTTTGTGCCCCCCACCCAAGCCACATGGGCAACATCTGCCATTAGAGTCCCCCTCTCTGCCACGGGGGATCTATCTCTATAGGAGTCCTACGTGAACTCTTGTGATTTCCGAAGTCACATCTTTCTATCCTCTTTCTGTTTTTTTAAGAAGGTCCTCTGAGGGTAGAAAAATGTACCCTATGGCAGATTAGGTTTTCTCATCCTGTTCACTCCTGGAGAGCATCTCTTTAAATTTCAGTCCAAATAAAGTAGATCCATCAAAGGGGGCTTACATGAAGGACATCTTGTGGGGCTCTGCAAGGTCACAAGGGCACATCCAGGTGTGCCCTCTAAAGGTAATGAAAGAACCCATCGCTCTTGAAAGATCTTCCATAGCATGTGAGATCAGATGCAGTGAGGCATTTGACAGGGACTGAAGGGTGGCCAGATGTGAACAGGTCTTTTTATCTTCCACCAACACAGACCTTCAGAGGAATTTGGTAAGCTCTTTCGTCAAAATTCCCTGAAATCTTGTGGAATGCGCCAGGTAATTAAGAGACCAAAGGGCAAAGGTCACTGAAACAAAAATGTGCTTCCTGAATCTGTCCAGTGTCCCTGTTAGGAGGATGAACAGAGGGACTTTTCTCAGCAAGTTCCTGTTTCATGGCTGTGCACACTACCATGGCATCAACTGGGCATAATCCTTATGTGCAACTAGGTATTTGTATGTTTTTTTTTTTTAATTCTTCCAGGCCTGACAGGAAATGAAGTCCACCATTTCATCCATTGGGGATACCAGTCAGGACATAGCTGAGCCAGTTCCATAAAACTCAAGAAAACACTGACACCTCCTGGGAAGGGGCATCTGAAGGACAACCAACTTTCTATCTCAGTAGTTTGAGAATTTCTCCAAATAAAACATCCTCAAGGTGGTGAACTCGGGGACCCCTCCCATTCATCGAAGTCAGAGTCTTCTGTTAAAGACTCCTGTGGGGAATCAGTGCTCCTCCTCTTGTAGTTACGTTTCCAGGGAACTTCCTCATGGGGATGATCCCAGGAGGACCCAGAAGTATGTGGGAAAGTCCTGTAAAAGGACAGTCTTGAGGCTAGAATGAACTGGTTGCCCTGATGGGACAGAATGAGCAGACTCAGGACCTAGGGCAGACAACTGTGGAGCGGGAGGACCTGACGGGGGTAAGGATATCCTGTCTCCACTTATGTGGAGAGTTATTTCTACTGCCTCGGATGCCGACGACAATGGGGAGGCCCAGGACTGCTCCAGTAAGAGCCAAAGCCACCTACCTGGAGAAATATAGGACTTCCCTATGACCCGGCCTCAATACAGATGTCACAGCCACACTGAATGGTGCCAAAGCTCTGAGGGAAGGCGACAGTTCCAAAAATCTGGGAGTTGACCCTCTATCCCCAACTCCAGCTCTGACGTTATGGCTCCACATAGGTCACTGTCAGCTGACTCAGAGAAGATGTCACAGTCAATGAAGGCCAGATCTTTTAGATTTGAACCAGACAATCATGTAATTCTTGGATTCTGAACCTCCGAAGCTGAAGGGCTGATCAGAGTAGTAGTCACTGCAGGAGTTTGGGTTAGTCTGAAGCTTACAAGTCTGATGGGAGACTGAGATGGAAGAACTCCCAACTGAATTTGGGTCCTAAGAAATTTTTTCATCATCTGCTGCAGACAGGCTCCTGGTAGACCTGAAGGATGAGGAGGAAGATAGATGCCTATAAACTCTACATGAGCTTCTTGCAGAAAAGGGGAATGAACTCTGGGTGAAATCAGCCAACATTGAATTCAAATAAGCAGAGGGATGCAAAATTTCAGAAATCTTTGATGGCAGAAACAAAGCTGGTGCTGAGCGAGGAGAGTGGTCAGGGGATGGTTTCTTCAATTCCATGGACTTTTCTTTAGCTTTTTCTTTTGCCTTATCACTTTCCCCTCTTGAATTTTTTCTGCAGGTTTAGCAGAGGAAGGGAAAACTCCAGATACTGTGGAAGGTGGCAGCATAAACCTTTAAGAATAAGTTTATGCCTGCATTCAGCCAAGACCGTGTGGTTGAAGGTGGAACAAATGTCACACTTGAACTCAAGATGAGTGACTTCAAGACAATACAGTCACTCCGACTGAGCATCCGAGTTGGGTATTTTGTATCCATGTGATGAACATTTCTTAAAACCCATAGGTTTATCTGACAATCTGCAAAGAAGGCTAAATAAACTGAAAGACAAACAAATACACAGCAAAGTAAGAAAAGAGCAGAGTACCAACAATGGTACCCAAAATTCCACAATTTTGGGAAAGAAAATAAGAACTGTAGTACTGAGGTTACTCAAATGAGTAGAGAAGAAGAGGGGAGGTCTAGGCCTAGGACAGAAATAAAACCAGCAACAGTAACAATACATCTAAATGCTATTTTCTTCGTTTTTATTAATACTATAGGGGAGGCAGGAGAAAAGTAGAGAAATGAAAGGACAAAACATGATCACTATGCAGAATGTTAACAAATGAATGTGCTGCTTTCATGGAAGTTAATTTAGTGTTCTGAGAAGTACTGGGAGAAGTTAATAGGGGAAAAATTATTTATTTTGGCAGTCTGTACATGCTTTTAGGCTATACAGGTAATTGATTTAGACATTGGGCAGGATTCAGGAAGGCTTACACGGAGTTCAAGAGTAGTGTAAGCCTCCCGATTCAGGAACAGCCCAAACCTCCGTGTAAGAGACAGCTAACACGTCTCTTACACGGACTGGGCGTGGAAATGCTCAATACCTCATTTGCAGCTGAAATATATGCAAATGAGGTATTTGAGCGATCCAAGAAGCCCAAAGCAGTCCGTGTAACGGACGTGTTAGTTGCAGAAATGTACTCAGCTGACAACTGAGTACATTTCTGCAAAAATGAAAACGGAGCTATGTCAGCTCCAAATAAAGGGTGCATATGTTTCATTAAGCATGCCAATGGCCAAATATGTGGCCATTGGCATGAAAAAGTGTTGCAAAAATATTATAAATAACTTTTTTTTTTCCGTGGGATTATGATGTTTAACTGCAGCGCACACCCGCGCAAACGGGTGCGCTACCTAAAACTGAAAACCGAAGCTTATAAGCCCACAATTGTGGGATTTATGTATTACATGGAATGTCAATGGAGGGACTTGCAGACCAAAAACAATATGGCCTCCGTTTAGTGGTTGTCAAGGGGGGGAAGCTCCGTGTAAGACATGTAACTAAGCATTATTAGGCAATCCTATGTAAATGAGGGTTACAATACTGAATCACACTGCCACATAGGTAAAGAGCACTTTCTGAGTAGTGTAAGAGTTATAGAAGGGGAGGAACTGAGTAAGAGGTAGGTGACATCACGGGGGGGAATGATAGAAATAAATGTATCAGATTGGAGGGCAATGTAATGTGACAGATGACAGACCGACATCAGGGAGAGAGGTGTGTCCCAACAGAACACTAGGAAAGTCAAGAAATAGAGGGTGCACACTACCCCTACACTCAAATTTTCTTGAAATACGTGCATGCGCGTGTGTGCGCGCGTGTAAGGCAGGTTCAACATGTGGGAGCGTGTTGCAAACAGCTTACAATGGTTTGCGCGGGCGTGCACGTGTGGAAGGCAGTGTGCGCGCATTTTAACATGAATCAGCCAAGTTTACACCGTGTAAGGATATGTGCGCGCGTGTAACACCGTGCAAGGATGTGTGCGCGTGTTTAAGTGACTGTGAGCGCGCTTAAGCTGGTGTGCACATTGCTCCCCTTGAGGAAACAGAAAGGAAACAGGAAACAACCAAAATACAGGGAAACTGCCAGAGGATACTGCTGGAGTTAATTGGTGGAAACAATTGGAAGCAGGCAATTACACAGGCAGACTAGAAGCCCAACCCAGCACTTAAAACACTGCAAAGAGCAGTGCAGGGTGTGTCTCACAAGAGATACTGCAAGAAAGTAAGCTATCAGAATTGAAAACTGAAAAAAGCTGAACTCAGTGCAGAAATGCTAGGGGCTGCCATAGCTGTTATAATCAGGCATAGGCGAATTGCTGAGGGTGGTGACAATGCAGATGCTGACAGACAACCCAGAGTGAGGAGAAGGAGAAGAGTATACAGGCCCAGGGTCACCTACCATGGGTTACATGAGCTGGAGATAGTAGAGCGCTACAGAGTGGACAGAGACCTTCTGCAGCAAATTGTTGAGCTGTGCAGGCCACGCCTCACACACAGAACCAACAGAGGGGAACCCATCCCAGTGGAAACCAAGGTATGTGTTGGCCTAAGAATACTAGCAACAGGTACCTTCCAGAGACCAACTGGTGATATGATGGGGATATCACAGGCATCAGCCTCCAGGGTACTGCACCAGTTCCTGGATGCCATGTCAGCACATGTCAGTGATCATGTATATTTCCCCAATGCCCGTGAGGTTGTGGCCAGCAATATGCGTCTCTTCCAGCAAATAGCGGGATACCCTGAGGTATTGGGTGCAATAGACTGCACGCACATACGCATCAAAGCACCAGCCGGTGAGCGGGGTAGAGCCTACATGAACCGCAAGGGATTCCCCTCCATCAACTGCCAGGTCGTGTGTGATGCCCAGGGCATAATAATGAATGTGTGTGCTGGCTGCCCTGGGAGCTACCACGATTCCCACATCTGGCATCTGACGCAGCTGTACCAATCATTTGCCAGTGGGGACTTCCCACACGGACACCTAGTGGGGGATGCAGGTTACGCACTTGAGCCGTGGCTGATGACACCCATCAGAAATGCACACACACCTGAACAGGAACGCCATAATGAGGCACACGCACAAACACGTAACGTCATAGAGCGTGTGTTTGGGCTGCTCAAGTCACGGTTCCGGTGTCTGGACACATCTGGTGGAGCCTTGCAGTACACACCAACTACATGTACCCAAATGATCATATGTGCTATGCTACATAATATGATCCTGCGGAAACAGCTGCAGCAGGACCAGCATAGGGCTGGGCCAAACATACCCCCACCATTGCCAAGGTCACCACAGGCAGAGGGTGACTCGGAGGAGGAACAACCTGACCTTGCCCCAGTAGGCAGAAGGAGGCGTGCCCAGTATGCCCTGGCCTTGGCAAAGAGGCAACGCATAGCACATACACTTGGTCAGTAGGAACACTGGGACTGATACCCGCTCTAACTCACTCATATAGTAACAGGGATGCCTAACATGACACAACCTGCTTCCAAACATGTACAGGGAGTGTAGTATGTGCATCCGACAGAGGCAGCCCTGCAGCACCACCCGAGGCATGAATGCCATGTGTCAAGTAATGTAACACCATGTACCATATGCACACCTGAGGACCCTGACTAACATCCACCCTCACCCATCACAAACCACAAAAACACAAACCCACATTCATAGGTACCACAAGGGATAGGAACCTAGATGTAATGCTACTCAATGCCAGTAGTATAAACAGCAAGATGTGTGCAGTGTAACCGCACACAGTATAGAGGATGTAGATATCAGTGCTGTAATAGACAACTGGGACAAAGCCCACACCAGCACCCTAACACTACCAGGTCACACCTCATACAGGGATGTACATGTGCAAAAACATGGAACAAGCTACAAAACGAGGGTGGCTAGCAATAAATGTCATGGATAACCACACCCCCATGTTGGTACCACAACAAGAAGCAACATGGATTAGCCATGGTCAAATACCAATTGCTAAAACTGCCTACTACTAAATAGCTTGCTGCAGACCACTGTCCTAATAGCAGGAACTGCACCAGGCCTATGTTCATAGGTGCATAGGCTCATACTAGGCTATCTGCCCTAGGGCATATATAAGCCTTGCCCAGAGTTTTGTGGCTTCCGCCACCCCTTCAGTTCTAAGGATAATATGCCCATTATGTTGCTGTGCCTCTGTCAAGCAGTGACACTGAGGTTATCCCTGGGGTATACCTGCGATCACCCATCCATTGGTCATGATTTCTCTCGAACAAAGCCAGCGAGGTGCCCAGCCTCACATGTACCAGGATGATGTTCCACAGCATAAGGAGTCTCTCGGTGATGAATCTGTCCCTCCAGCACGCCCTATGAATAGCCGTGTTGAGGTTTAAGTCTCCTGCCCGTGTAGATCTGATGGAGTTAGAGGTTTTGAGGTGAAGCATGTTCATTAATTCTGGGTTGGACATGGCCTAGTATGACAGGTACAGGCCACCTCTGAGCAGATGGTAGGCGACTGAATAGAGCTGGGGTTCCTGCAGTCAGGCAGCATAAGACATACATTTGAGACCTTTTATCCGTCTGGTGAGCAATGTGTGGGGCCTGTCCAATTGCTGCAGGTGTTGGGTCAGAAACATTCCGAATGGGGCATTGTACTCAATCATTGGTCTGATGAGTGATGAGTACAGGGGAACAATGACCTCCCTTGATCAAGATGTGAATCCCTGCATGATGAGGTGGGCAATGTAGAAGGTCTACCTAACTACTTTGGCAATGTGAGTGTCAAACGAAAGGTTACTGTCAACCTGGGTGGCCAGATACCTGATAACCTCTCCTGTGCTTAGAGGAGTAACACCTATATGGGAACTAGGGGTAACCTTGTTCTTCCCAAAGGGTATGACTATGCATTGTTTAGCGTTTAACTGTAGGCCATGGCTCTGGCACCAGTTATCCGTTTCTATGAGACTCGTCTGAAGGATATCTGTGTCAGATGGGTTGTCAACTATGGTTCCCAGTTAGCAGTCATCTGCAAACCTTGTCAGCCATAATCCTCCTGTGTTTGCTTGTACGTCTGAAAAGTAGATGCTGAACAAAAGTGGGCCCAGGACTGAGCCCTGTGGGACACCACGTGTGACAGGCTTTGAGTGTGACATGGCACCATCAACCTTGACCCTGTGGGTGCTGTCACTTACCAGTTTGTAACCCATCTTGTGACGTATGGGTCTACATTTAAGCTGGTGAGTTTGTCAATGATACCTGAGTGGTGTATTGTATCGAAAGCCTTTGCCAGGTCAAGGTAGGCTGTGTAGACCGCTTTGCCCTCTTCAATGGCCTTGGTGACCGTTCTGAAATAGTCAACCAAGTTTAAAAGGCATGATCGCCCTTGACAAAGCCAAACTGGGTTGGATCCAAAGTCTGCAAGTCCCCTATGTCTTCATTCATGAGTTCCATTATGATCCTCTCCATAGCTTTGCAGACCAGGCTTGTCAAGCTGATGGGACGGTAGTGTCCGGGGTCGGTGGAGGCACCACCTTTGTGAAGTGGAACCACCGTTGCCGTACGCCACTCCTTGGGTACGTATCCTGAGGTGAGGCCAAGATTAAACAGCTGCCCTAACTGCGGGTTCAATTCCTCATTGAGTTCGTGGAGCCCACAACCGGGGACACCATCCGGTCCCATGGATGCTGTGTTTCACGCCTTGGATAGAGCAGTTCTCACCTGAGCATTTGAGATGTTTCGGGGGCTACAATCCCCTGGTATAGATATCCCTCCCTTTGGGGGGGAGGAGAAATATGCACTGAACCTGTCAGCCAGTATGTTGCCAATGTCTGTAGGTTCAGTGATCTTTACATCATTATGAACTAATCCTGAGCATATCTGGGAGTCACCTCCTAGGTTTCCAACATAGCTAAAAAAGGCCTCATGATTGTCTTCTGAGTCCTTAGCGAGTTTTCTCTCAAAATGTGCCCTGGATGATTTTATGGGAGATCTCAGTTCTTTACGCATAATGAGCAGGGGTGTCTTCCCTTCTACGGAATTTGCTCTACCTTGTAGTAGCACCTTCCTTCTGATGTAGAGCATGTTTATGGCTGGGGTCCACCAGACTGCACGCATGCCTTTGGTACAAAGAGTCTTTGTTTTGTGTGGGATTGTCTGATCCATGCAGTCCTGGAGGTGCTGGTAGAAGGCATTTGTAAGTGATTCAGCGGCTTGGGTAATGGTTTCCGCTGGCTTGGGGGGCCTTGAAAGAGACCACACCAGTCTTTAGAAGTGTGAAGTTGGCTTCTGAGAAGTTCTTCACTGTGGTGTTCTTTATCTGGGGTGGGGGCAGGATGTGGACTTCCAGTGAGATTAGTTTATGATTTGATCTCACCAATGATGGGTATACTTCTGGTGTTGAACATTGTGACCCCATGTTCGTGATGATGTGATCTAGTATGTTGTCTCCTCTTGTGGGGATGGTGACTAGTTGTTCCATGGCATTTGAGGTTATGAACTCTAGGAACCTTTGGCCTAGAGTGTTGGGGCTTGATTAGGGCTTGATTAGTGATCCCAGTCTATATTGGGATAGTTGAAATCACCCAGTATGATGGTGTTTGGAGATACATTTATCCCCTCCAGTGTTTTCAGGAAAGTTGTGTGAGGTTCCTGAGTTTGAGAGGGTGGCCTGTAACCTGCTACAAACTGCCGAGCAGTCTTGCCTACAGTTAATTGCACCTGGATGGTCTCCGATGCATTGTGTGTTGCCACCAACCTTGAGGTGAGGGTGTCCTTGATGAATATGGACACCCACTCTCCTTTCTTGGTGTCGTCCGGATTTTGGGGCCGGAACGCATGATATGATGTAACACCTGATACTGCTGGGGTGCTGTCAGGAGCCTTGAACCAGGTTACAGTCACAGCACAGACATCGATGTTCCCCATACTGAGAAGGGCTTTGAGTGCGTGCATCTTGAGGTTGAGATGTCTGGCATTGAGCAGCATCACCCTTAGTTTACTTCCTTTTTTGTGTTCTAGGGTGGTAGGTTTAAAATCTGAGCCTTGCCTAAAAAAGGCACAATGGGGGTTGCAAGAGCCTGAGCCAAATTCCGGAAGCCCAGGGGTGACAGGTGCAAGCCGTCCCCTGCGAATCAGCGTGGCTTGTCCAGCATGTCATCCCAGGCAGACGGACATTGGATCCCCTTTGAATGACACCACAGATTAAGCCAACTATTACAGCTGATCATCTTGTCTCTGTATTGTGGCATCATTCTTGGTGAAGGTAGGATACTGCTCAAGGTCAGGGTCATACCTGCCTGGGCTACATAAGCAGAGAGCTCCTCTATGTCTCTTTTCATGTAGTCCAGGGAGGTACATCTCAGGTCGTTCACACCAGCATGGACAATGACTGAGTCATACTTGTACTTGCAGTTGAGTGACCCGAGTGCTTGCATTATGTGGTAGATCCCAGCACCCGATAGGCAGCTTACTGTGACCTTCTCCTTACTCAATCTGGTGAACGGAACGTCAGTGTGTCTGACTATGGAGTCACCTATGACGAGTGTGTCTGGCATTGTGTTTGGCCTTAAGGGCTGTGAATGTTTGGCACACTGACTCTGTGGTCTATGTGTTGCATGTGCTGTGCCCTGTGGAGGCAGTTGTTTGGGTGTCTGCTGTGTTGGCCTCTGCTGGTATGGTAGATCTGTGATCAGAGCCTCCGAGTATGTCTTTGTGTGTTTATGTGTATGATTTGAAGTTGTGATAGTGCTATGTGAGACTGGGTTTGTGGTGTGTGTGTGGTCACCTTCTCCTCCTCTCTGGTCCTGCCAGTCCTATGTTGAGAGAGCTCAGCCTCCAGGTTGGCTATATAGTTGCATCTCTTGCATGGATTTGTGTTTAGTGGGAGAAGGAGAGGGTTGTCTGTGTACATGCGTCAATTGTAACATTGCCTCAATATTCCCAGGTTCACCAGCTGAGCAGGAGAGGACACTAGCAACTGATCCCTTGACATGCCAGAAGGAATAGACAACAAACTGTTGGAAGACAGGAAGATATCAAGCCCCCCAAACCACATTATATCGCTTGACTGACAATACCTACACATACACCATAGTGTCATAGTTGCATAGTTTACTACTAGGCCATCTGCCCTAGTGCATTTATAAGCCTAGCCATAGTGATGTGGCTATTGCCACCCCTTATAGTGGTAATACGTGTACAGAATAGATTCCGAATATTGTGCATCTCACTTAGTAGTGACACATTATGACCCCCGTACGTAATTGAATACCTTGACTGTGCCTCTGTCTAGTAGTGACACAGGGAGGACCCCTGGGGTAAAACTAGAATCCGACATCCAGTTGTCCAGACTTCTCTTGAAGAGAGTCAGTGAGGGACTCTGTCTAACATGAACTGGGATACTCTGCTAGAGTGTGAGATGCCTGTGAGTTATGACTCTGTCCCCCAGCATGTCCTATACATGTATGTGCTGAGGTTCAAATCTTCAGCTCCCATGGTTCTGGTGGATTTGGATTGCTTGCAGTGGAGCATGTCCACCACATCCTGATTGGACATGGTCTTGTATGTCAGGCATAGGTCACCTGTAAGTATGCGGTATGCCACTGAATAAAGCTGGATTTCCTTTAGTCTGGAAGCATATGACATGTGTTGTACACCCCTGATCTCCTTGGTAAGGTACTTTTGGGGTCTCTCCAGCTGTTGCAAGTGCTGGGTGAGGTACATACCAAATGGGGCTTTGTATTCAATCATGGGCCTGATAAGGGAGAAGTATAGTGGTACAATGACCTCCTGTGATCTGGATAGAAAACCCTTCATGATAAGGTGGGCAAGATAGAAAGTCTTTCAAACCACTTTGGCCACATGGGTGTCAAATGAGATGTCACTATCTACATGTGTCCGCAGGTGTCTGATTTGTATTCTGTGCTCATTGGGTTGCTGTCTATGTATTGATTTGTGTGTACTTTGTTCCTAAGTAATCACAAAATGGAGAAATGGGAAAAAAGAAACTGATAATAAAAAAAGTATTCCCGTAACAGACTCAATGAAGGCTGTCCCAGAAAAACGTCACCAAAGTGCCAAGTTCACAAATCAAACTCTTCAGTCCAAAAAGATAATTCCACAAGATTTAATGAACGAAAAACAGGAACAAAGAACATGGGTTAAGCGCTTTCATTTCCAAAAAACGGAAACTTCTTCAGAACAACGTAACATCCTGTAACACACACACATATATATCATCAGTTAAATTAGATAATTGGTTTATCATATCCAATTAATGGAAATAGTTACAAGCAAAAGTATTATTAACAAGACATTATAATTGTTCTTATCGAAGTATTGTTCACATTTTAAAAAAAACTTTTCCAATACTTTAATACTCCATATGCTGTACTTAGTGCAAAATACAAAAAACATAATTTAAAATACGTAAAAGTATATAAATTCATAAATTCATGGATCATATAACTGTGCAATATGTAATTTAAAAACTTAGTCATTGAAACAAAAGTACATATATAATATGTCTGAAAAGGTTGTTGGTTACAAAAAAAAAAAAAAAAAAAAAAAATAGATGTGTAAAAATGATTAAATATATCTATATTGAATAATTACTGTATTAATAATATAATGTAAAATATAATATATATATATATATAGTATATATATATATATATATATATATAGTATATATATAGTATATATGTATAAGGGTACGTGTACATAAATTTCTCATAGGTTATCTTGATGTTTAGTGCTGAAATTTAAAAATTGGAATAAAGTGAAATGTTAAAAACTTTTTCAGTCTTTTGTACAAAACAAGAAATATTCCTATATTTTTAAATCTTGTCTTGTATTTTCCTTTTTGTCTTATTTGCTCTTAGTTTTAAAACTGGTAGAAGGGAAATATGGTCATTCAACCCAGGGGGTGTGTTAGAGTCAAGTCTTAATTGCCAAATAAGTTCCCTATAACTGAGTTGGTTCTCCCAATCTCCTCCTCTACTGTTTTTTTGCACCTTTTCCAAAACCCAAAATTTGTATGTTGCCTGTTCACAGGTTAGGGTATGCCTGTAGAGGGCATTAGTTTCCTTTTTCCTGGCAATATCATATGTATGTTCATATACTCTTTGGCGCAGGTGCCTCTCAGTTTTCCCTACATAGCGTGCCCAACAGGTCGTACAATATGCTAAATAAACTACTCCACTAGTATAACATGTGTAGTATTCCTTTCCTTTTAAAACAAAATTGATGGTGGGTAGTTTAATTTCACCCGTGTTAGCCATGAATCCACATTTGTGGCAGTTGCCACAACGAAATGTACCCTTTCTTTTGTTGTTATCTTCCCCTTGCCATTTTCTTTCAAAAATTGTTTTTAGGTTGGCCCCTCTTCTAAAACTATAACGTAAACACCTATCAAATATCCCTGCACTGTTGGGCATACTCTTAAACATGTTCCATGTCCTATTAATAACCTTTTTAACTAAATTAGTGTTTGCACTATAAGTCATGACCAGAAATGGGGTGTCTAAAGTTGTTTTTGATGTGCAGTTCCGTGTCCTCCAAAATATTCTCAATAGTTGTGAACTCACTCAATCTACCTGAATTTAATAAGGGAACAAATTTTGTCCCCCATCCCTTTAAAATTTCTTCCTTTAATGGAGTAGTAATGGAGTCGGGATAACCTCTTTCCTGGAATAGTTTTTGTACATAGTCTAATTCCTTAATAAGGTCCTCATGTCTACTTGTCATTCGTGCCACCCTAACCATCTGTCCTTTGACAATGTTTTTCTTCTGCAATGGAGGGTGGTTACTGTTGTAATGAAGATAGGTGTTTGAAAAACATGCTTTTCTGAAAATGCTGGATGTATATATACTATTACTATAGTCCTTCTTAGTGGTAAGGTCTAAAAAATGTATTTCGTCTTTGTTAAATTCATGTGTGAAACGAAGAAATGTAGTTGACTCATTAAAATACTGCATGGCCTCTAAGGCCTCTTCGTGTGTACCTCCCCATACAATTAGAATGTCATCCAAGAAACGGTAGTACTGAACAATGTTAGTCATAAAAGATGACTGAAAAACATAGTGCAATTCCCAGAAAAGCATAACGATGTTAGCAAAAATGGGGGCACAGGCTGCCCCCATTGCAACACCATCAACTTGTAGGTAAATCTCATCCTGAAAATAAATACAGTTGTTTTTTAAAACCAGTTCAATATTTTCAAGAATAATTCTAAATTCATTATTGGACAAAAACTTAAATTCAATTAACATGTACTCAAACCAGTCCAATCCAGTACTATGCGGAATAACAGAAAAAAGGTCCCTAACATCTATTGTAAGGAAGGCGTAATGCGGTTCAAATTGCACTTGGTTTAACTTCTTTAATAAATCCCACAAATCAATAAAAATGTGGGTATACAGTTTATAGAAAGGTTTTAACTTAGAATCTATGTATATTGCTAATGGTTGTGTTTTTGAACCTTCTGATGTTACAATGGGTCTCATTGCCACATTTTCGACCCCTTTATGGGTTTTGGGGATACCAAACATTGTTGATAAGAAAGGTTTTTCCACCTTGAAAAAACGATATAGTTTCTCATCAATCAAACCTTGTGCTAAATTATCTTCTATCACCATATCTATTTTTTGGTAGGCTATATTTAACTAATTTCTAGAAGAGATGGTATATCTACCAAAACCATTTAGAATATCCATCATTTTAGCCGTGTAGGTCCAGTTGTTCATTAGGACTACCCCACCCCCTTTATCAGGTTTCATGATCCTGATATCGGGGTGCAACACTCTAAATTCTTCCAAGGTCAGACATTCATCAACTGATAAATTAAAATTAGCATTGTAATGTTTTTGATGACGTGCTAGTAATTTTAACTCATTAATAACCACATTTTCAAAGTTGTTAATATCACATTGTAAACCTGGATTATATGTGCTTCTTCTAGTTAAAGCATTCCTGTTAGCATTAGTAGTGTTGGTATTGTTAAGGTTGACATTGGCATTCTGTTTTGCTAAATATTCTAAATTTAAGTTCCTGGTGAACAATTTTATGTCTACAAACAATTCTGCCATATCCAACCTCCTGGCTGGTACAAAAGAAAATCCCTTTTTAAATAGAGAAAAATGCATATTCTCAATTTTGATGTCCGTATAGTTGTAAATAAAAAATTCACATCCTGGTTGACTAACCACAATATTATCATTATTAGATGTAATAATTTCAGAACCCAATAACTCAGTGTCCACAGTCACCTCTTCGCTTACATTTAATAAACCACATAGATTAAAATCTTGTTCGTTGTTAGGAATGACAGTCAAAATGTCAATCTCAAAGTCAGAAGGGTGCTCATTGTCCGGTATTTCGTATTCCTGAACATTGTGGTCTTGTTTCTCTAAGTCACTATTATTGTCTTTTCCCCTTCCCACTTTGTTCCTGCCAAAGGGGATGACCACACATCAGTTGCAGTCAGTTTCAGTCCATGATTCCGGCACCAGCTATCTGTCTTTGTGATGGCATTCTGTAGGATGTGTGTGCTGGCTGATGTATTCACATATGGTGCCTAGGTTGCAGTCATCTGCAAACTTTGTCAGCCACAACCCTCCTATGTTTGCTTTCACATCTGAAAAGTAAATGCCAAATAAGACGGGTCCCAGGACAGATCTTTGTGGGACATCACATGTGACTGGCTTTGAATCTGACAAGGCACCTGCAATGTCGACGTCATGGGTTCTGTTTCCTAGCCATTTTGCAAACTATCCTGTGACATATGATTTGATATTTCAGCTGTTGAGCTTGTCTATGATGCCTGAGTGGGGTATTGTGTCAAAGGCCCTAGCCAAGTGCAGGTAGGCTGTGTGGACCGCGTAGATCTCATCAATGGCCCTACTGACAGTATCAGAATAGTCAAACATGTGCAAAATGCAGGATCTGCCCTGTACAAAGCTGAACTGGGTGGGATCAAGGGTCTGTAGGTCACCAATGTCTCTGTTTAAGAGCTCCATAATGACTCTTCCCTTAGCTTTGCAGACAAGGCTGGTTAAGCTTGTGTGGTGGTAGTCCCCAGGGTCTGTGGAGGCATCTCCTTTGCGGAGTGGGACCACTGTTGCTGTACGCCAGTGTTCAGGTACATATCCTGTAGCAAGGCTAAGGTTAAATAGCATTTGTATATACGGGTTTAGCTCCTTCTGGAGTTCACATAGCACGCAACTGGGGATACCATCAGGTCCCACTGATGCTGTGTTCTTGTCTTTGCTGAGTGCGGCTCTCACATGGACATCTGAGATGACAGTGAGGTTACATTCATCTGTGATAACTATCTTCTGTTGGGGGTGAGGGAGGTGGAAAATTGCACTGAACCTGTCTGCCAGAATGTTGCCAATATCTGTCAGGTCACTGAAATATATGCTGTTGTGTACCAACTCAGAGCATATCTGAGGGTTCCCACCCAGGTGTCTGACATAACTGAAGAAGGCAGTGTGGTTATCTCTATCGTCTTTGGTGTTTATGTCTCAAAGTTGACCTCGGATGTCTTTATGAGAGAATGTAGCTTCTTACGAGTGCTGCTCACAGCCACCTTCCCTTTAGGAGATGTAGCTCTGTCTTGCATTAGTATCCTTCATCTGTTATACAGTCTGTTTATGGCTGGGGTCCACCAGACAAGGCCACATTCCCTTGGTGGAGAGGGTCATGTTTCTATTAGTGATTGCATGGTCCATGCTATCTCAGAGATGTCCGTAGAAAGTGTCTGTGAAGGAGTCACCATTGTGTGTTGTGGTTTCCACTGGCCCAGTGGGCTTAACGGATACCATCTCAGTCCAAAGAAGTGTGAAGTCAGCTTTTGAGGTGTATGTCACTATACTCTTTGTATTATACTAGCACTGACACAAGTGTAGACAATTTCCCAGAATCCATCAAACAAAGCGGACATGCAAAATGTAACACTTCCACAAGAGGGGTAAGCATACTGGATGTGATAATCAGAAATATGTGTACTGGATGCCAAGATGAGAAGTGTATCCCTCACTGGTAAGACCAGACCATAGAGTAAGCACACTGTAGTTACACATCACGACCCCAGTCCCTGGCCAGACTACCACAGTGAAACACATGTATAAAGCATAGCTTGCACCCCTACAAACCAATGTGGAATCCATGAAAAGCCCTGTGCAGGTCCAGAATATGGGACACACTGCAGAACATGTTATACAGGCATACCAGGAACACAGCCAAGAGTGCTTGGAGTCTGCAATCACAAACAACAAGACACAATGCCATACACCCAGGCATCTGGCATGCTGGACACCATAAATTACTAAACCATTGAAGAGAATGAGGAAGCTACCACATGATAGATCTAACATGAAAAGTGAAGTAATCAGTGATCACTAGTATGGCAATAAAATGTGTCCACACATACAATCCACTAAGGCCAGGCAAAACAAGTAGAATCTGTGAATCCAGTGGCAATGTGACACCTGTCCCAAGTACACACACAACTCCTCACCCCAATAAATACAAATGTATGTGATAGACGCAACCAGGTAGCCAAACCGGGGCCTGAGCACCCCCAAATCAGTACTGTCAAAACTAGTCAGGAGGACAAGGTAACCACATACACCACAAACCCAGTCCCACATAGACCTACAACGACTGTAAACCAAACACATAAACACAAAAACATTCCCAGAGGCCCTAATTACAAACACACAACACCAACACAAGCCTCCAAAGCAGACACCCAATAAAACAAACTCCAGACATAGCACATGTAACACATAGTACACAAAGCTGGTGTGCCAAACAGTCACAGGACAGAAGGAGAAACAACATGCCTGATACAGTTGTAATAGGTGACTCCATAGTGAGACATGCTGCTGTCCCAGGGATGGCTTGCACCTGTTACCCATGAGCGTCTGGATATTGCCTAAGGCTTTTGCAAACTACAGAGATCCTCCCGTAGGCAAGGCTGAAAAGAGCAACCCACCACCATAGAAAACAAAACTGGAAAGAAACAGAAGGGTAATGCTGATCAATGCCAGATGTGCAAACCTTAATATGCATGCTCCTGAGGACCTCCCCAGTATGGAGAATATTGGTCAGTCCAGTGATACACACCTGCTGCAAGCCTCGTGACAGCACACCAGCACTACCAGGTAATACCACACATCATGTGTTATGGCCACAAAACCTGTAACAAAACATAAAAGGAGAGTGAGTATCCATATTCAGCACAGACAGCCATACGTCCAGTTAACTGACAATGCCTGTGTCATTGCAGTCCACCCATATGCAACTACCTGTACGCAAGACTGCTGTACAGTCTGTAGCATGCTACAGACCACACTCTCTCACACACAGGAACCCCACCCCACTGTCCTGAAGACAGTGGACAGGATGAATGTACCACCAAATACAAAACAAGGTACACACAAATTACCACATAGGTGGTAAACCATTATGTGGGGAAGGAGTAATCAGGGACCTAGTGACACAAGTGGAGAGTCACCTGTCATGTGACAGCCACATCACCAATTTGTCTAGGAAGACTGTCTATATCGGACACTGTATCATGAAAGGAGTCACATCTACGTCAACAAAGGTCATTGTGCCCCTATACTGTTCCCCGATTAGACCATATTGTAATACAATGCCTCATTTGGGATGTACATTACCTGGCACCTGCAGCAGTTAGAAAGACCTCAAAGGTACCTCAGCAAGAGTCAGAAAGGGTCTCAACTATATCTCATATGCCACCTGGCTGTAGACACCACAGCCGAATGCAGTCACATACTGCCAACACAGAGGCATTGTATGTCTGTTGTACATGTCCATGTCCAACACAGAAGTAATGGACATGCTCCACCCCAGAAAACCCAAAGCCATCGGAGCTGTGTGAGTCAGAGATGTCAACCTTAACACATAATCAAACAGGATGTGCTGGAGGAACAGATACCTAACCCTGAGTCTCTCCACACACTCTGGAACAGAATACCACTACATGTTAGGCAGAGTCCCTCACTGACACTCTTCAACAGGAAGTTAGCAAAATGGATGGATAATTGTAGATGTACACTGGGGGTCTTTACTGTGTCATGTCCAGACAGAGGCACAGCTGAGTAAATCATAAGTGGCCATAATATTCACATAGCAAGGGGTGGCAAAAGCCACACACACTGTGGCTATGCTTACAAATGCCCTAGGGTGGATAGCCTAGTATGAACCCATGAACGTACTATGATACAAATTGTATGGAACACTAAGGATAACTCCAAGGCTGCTGCAACTGATGGTAGTAAGCGTGTTGTGAATTCCTGGATATGCTCTGGATCACACAAATATTACAAACAACATACCAAACACACACACGTATTGCCAACATACATCCTGACAGGTGCAGTGCAAACCCCCCCCCCTCATAATGCCAAATATCTTTCCCAGCAGATCGCTGCCTCCCTGACATTATGTCAGCCTTACCACAGGATATGTACCCAAAGAGCAGTGTACAACAGTGGGTGTTCTCAAGAAAGGTGTCGCCTGAATGGATACTAAAAACAACCGCCACAGATTCCTGAGAAGCTTGGTCTGCACAGCTATGGTAAGGATCAGCATGTACCGCAGACATAACAATATTGGGGATCTATTGACACCCGACCCTAGCCAGTGTGGGTTTATGAAGTGCAGACCCCGCCCCTAAATATGTGTGACTCAGTTGAAACAGTGATTGAGGTCACTGATGAGGGCAATGTGGCCCACACAGTGTAGCTGGACCTTGCAAAGCCTTCCATACAATACCCTACGTGTTCAATATAGATATGCTCGCCAACTTAAATATACACCCCAATGTCACTAGAGGGGCTGCAAACCAGACCAACGACAGAACTGACATGGCCAGACATGCTGTAGCCATGTCAGACTACAAACCACATATAACAGGCATCCCACAAAGCTTGGTCCTGGGACCTTTCCCGTCTGGTATATATGCCCCTTAGGTACAGGCCAACATGTAAGGACTGTGCCTGAACATGTTTGCAGAGGACTACAAACCGCCTAACATATCTGACACTCCAGCTGACACAAGCGTCCCACAAAAGGGCCACATAGAAACAGACAACCGGTGCCATAGCCATGTCAGCATGTGAAATGGAGACAACTGTATAGTCAACCTCTGTGGATATACAGTAAGTGACCACCAATTACCACATAGGTGTTAACCCATTACATACATCACATGTAATGACGGACCTGGGTACACAAGGGGATAGATATCCTGCATAGGACAAACATGTGGCTGTAGTGTTAACAGAAACAATCCATATACCAACCTAATCATGAAGGTTATGACATCTAGATAAGGGGAGGTCATTGTGGTTCTGCAGTTATCCTTCATCAGCATTACAAATGACCACAACAGCCCCTGTGGGTGTACCTCAGCAGACACCTCCATCAACTGTAAAGTCCACAACAGTACCTCACCAGGAGTATCAAAGAGCTTGAACACATGTAATGTGTTGCCTGATTAAACAGAGTGCAACTCCACACACTGCCATGCTGGCCACCCAGACATAAGCTGTGCCTGATGTAGAAAGCCATGTCCAAGCTGGAATCAATGAACATGCTGCACCTTGTACAATCTGAATGGCAGTGAGCTATGCACATGAGGGACCTGAACCCCAGCACTGACATACATAGGACAAGCTGTACTGCATTATCCATAACACAGAAGCCACCCCGCAAGAGTAAACTACCAGTACAGGTTATCCATAGAGTCACTCATTGATTCTCCTCAACAGGAATCTTAATGAGTGGATGGGAGACGTAAGTTTACCCTGGGTATCAATGTTATGTCACAGGTAGACAGAGGCACAGTATACTACACAAGACATATGTCATGGCAAACTACACTTACAATGTGTCGAAGGACAAACACACTCTCAGACTAGCATTAGAAATGGCCTAGGGCACATCGGTAGTGTTTGCCAATGTACACCTATGTTGTGGAATACACTACTGATGTTGGATGAGGCTGTTGTAAGTAGTTCATATCCGAACATAATGCAACATGGTCAGATAGGTTCATAGGTTTATACTAGGCTATCTGCCCTAAGGCAGATATAAGCCCAGCCCAGAGTTTTGTGGCGTACGCCACCCCTTATATGGAAACAATACTGTGCCATTAGTTTGTCGTGCCTCTGTCCAGCAGTGGCACAGAGACGGTCCCCGGGGTAAACCTATGATCTCCCATCCACAGGTAAAGATTTCCCTTGAACAGAGCCAGTGAGGTGCTCTGCCTCACATGGACCAGGATTGTATTCCACAGCATAGGGAGTCTCTGAGTGATAAATCTATCCCTCCAATATGTCCTACTTATATCCCTGCTAAGGTTTAAGTCACTTGCCCTAGTGGTTCTGGTGGATTTGGCGATTTTTAGGTGGAGCATGTCCATTACTTCCTGGTTGGACATGGCCTTGCATGTCAGGCACATGTCACCTCTGGAGTGTCTTCAATCTGGCAGCATATGACAGATGTTGGAGACCCTTTATCCTTTTGGTGGGGGACTTTTGGGGTCTCTGATTGCTGCAGATGTCAGGTGAGATACATCCAGAATGGGGCATTGTACTCGATCATTGGTCTGATAAGTGAGGAGTATAGGGGAACAATGACCCCACTAGATCTGGATGTGAATCCCTTCCTGATCAGGTGGGCAATGTAGAAGGTCTTTCTAGCCACGTTAGCAACGTGAGTGTCAGGAGAAAGGCCACTGTCAACCTGGGTCCCCAGGTCCATGATAACCTCCTCTGTGCTTACAGGATTGCCACCTATATGGTAGCTTGGGGTTACCTTGCTTTTCCCGCAGGGTATGACTATACATGTTTTGGCATTTAACGTCAGGCCATGGCTCTGGCACCAGCTATCAGTGTCTGTGAGTCCCTTCTGAAGGATATCCGTGTCTGATGCACTGTCCACTATAGCCCAGTTTGCAGTCATCTGCAAACCTTGTCAGCCAAAGTCCTCCCATGTTGGCCTGTACCTCTGAGAAGTAGATGACGAACAATAGGGGCCAAGGACTGAGCCCTGTGGGACACCACTTGTGACCAGCTTGTTGGAAAATTAAACCCAATTTTAAACTGAAATTTGTTGGATGGGAAAGGCCCCCTGTTGTAAGAAAAGGGTTTTAAAAATTTTTTCGAAAAAAATTAAAGGGGCCCAACTTTTGGGGTTAAAAAGGGATAGGTTTCTTTTTTAAAGGGGTTAAAATAAATTTTTTTGGGGGGGGGGGGGGGGGGGGGGGGGGGGGGGGGGGGGGGGGGGGGGGGGGGGGGGGGCCCCCCCCCCCCCCCCCCCCCCCTCCCCCCTCCCCCCCCCCCCCCCCCCCCCCCCCCCCCCCCCCCCCTAAACCCCCTTTAAAAAGTTAAGGGCCCAAAAATTTTGGGCTCCCCATTAGGAAACCTAGGGCCATTTTTTGTGTTTGCCAAGGGGACACCATGGGGAAACCTATGATTTATAAGGTGTTTTTAAAGAGCCATATCCGCCTAAGGGAAGGGGGTTTTTTCCAAGATGGGGTTCTGGTTTAAACTACCTAATTGCCCTTTTAAGGCAAGGTTTAAGCCCCCCCAAGTTTTGGGGGGTTTGGCCATTTTATGGAAAAAATTGTCCATTTTTTGGGCGGGGCCTTGCCAGCAGGGCAAAAGGGTCCCGGGGTCCTTAATCTCCCTTTAACGGGTTTTAAAGATTTTCCCTTTTTGGGGGCCTTTGGGGTCCCCTTCCCTAAACAGGGGGAAAACCCAGGGGATTGTACCCCACAGGCAAAAGGAAAGGTTCGGGGAAAATTTACCCCCTAGTCTATTAACCCCTTTCCTAAGGGTTTTGGGAAATTGTAGGGTTTCTTTTGGATTTGGCTTTTTAGGTGGAAAAAAGGCCATGCCCAACCCTTCCCCCGGTTTGGGAAACCTCCTTGGCTTAAAATTTGCCACCTTTGGAGGGGGTTCCTTCTTTCCTGGGGGGTATGACAAATTTTTGGGCCTTTAAACCTTTGGTGGGGCCCCCTTTTGGGTTCTGATTTCTGGGGTTTCCCGGTTTTGGATCATTCCAAATGGGGCAGTCTCAAAATTTTGGGTCATAAAGTCCTCCCCACCTGATCGGGAAAAGTAATCCCCAATAGGGGGCCCAAGGAAAAGGCCCTTTCACCACTTGGTAAAGGTCGAAAAGGCCACCTTCAACCCCTGGGGTCCCCAAGGCCATTTTTAACCCCTTTTGTGCTTTTAAAAGGTTTGGCCCCCAATAGGGGGGGTTGGGGTTACCTTTGGCTTTTCCTAAAAGGGCCTTATACTGTTTTGGTTTTAACCTTTAAAAGGCCCAGGGTCGGGCCCCCCAAAGAAAACGGGGGGGCCCTTTTGAGCCCCCTTTTTTTGAAGGATTTTTCCTTCCCCTTTTTGAAACTTTTTAATTTATGGGGTTTCCGGGGTCTTGGGAAAACCCTTTTGTAAATTTAAATCCCTCCCATGTTGGCCATTTGGGAAAAAGAAAAGATAAAGGAACAAAGGGGCCCAAAGGAAACTGACCCCCGTGGGAAAACCACCACTTGTACCGGGTTTGGAGTTGACATGGAAAAGGAAAATTCCCTAAAACCCTGGGGCCGTTTAACCCCGTTTGCAACCCATTTGGACAAAATTTAAAAAATTTGGAAGGCCCCCCAATAAATGGGGTTTTTGGGGGTCACCTTCCAAAAATGGTGAGGGGCTCCCTTTAAACAATGGAAAGTCCCCGGGGAAAAAGTAAACCAATTAAAAAGGAGACCCCCTTTCCCCAAAAACCCCAAAAGGGGAAAGGGTAATGGGCATGTCCCCTTACCCTTTTTTAGAATTTCCAAAGGGATCCTCTTCCCTTTTGCAGACTTGTTAAGTTATGGGGGGAATTCCGGGGTTCCAAGAAACCCTTTGTGCCAGTGTCAAACTGGGATTTAACCGGGCGTGTTGGGGAAAAGGGGGAAAAGGGGTGTGGATAAAGGGCCCCGGAACGGGGAAACCACCACGGGTGAAATTATTTTAAACCAATTTACCCCCTATAAGTATACAGGGAAACCCCAGTAAGGGAATGTTGCAATTTTTTGTGAAAAAATTTTATATTTAAAAACCGAAAGGGCAATTTTTAATTGTTGTGTTTAAAAAAACCCCCTTTTGGAACGTAAAAAAACACCACGGGAACCACCAACCTAAATTTGGATTATTTTTTAAGGCACCCTATAAAATTAGGGGGAAATTCCCAAAAGGGAAAAAGCCCCGGGGCAATCTCCCCTTGGGATAAATGGGGAATTTTAACCACCCAGGGGGAAGGTGGGGGGGGATGTTTATAAAGAACCCCCTTTTGGCAACTGGAAAACACCCCAAGGATGCTCATTCCCTTTCTAAACCTGATATGTCAGCACCCTATAAGTATATCAGGGAAAAAAAATTCCCATTAATAAAGCTCTGCTAATTCCGTCTCTAGTGTCATAACATAGTTAGGTGGGGGTTTGAATCCAGCAATGGCAAGTGTGTGTGAAGGGGTAAGTGTGTTTTAATGTGTATGAAAGGAACACCCCTTTTTTCAACTGTGAAAACACACCACAGGATCCCATTCCCTTTCTAAACTCTGATGATGTCAGCACCCTATAAGTATATCAGGGAAAGGAAATCTCCCATTCAAAAAACCCTTGCTAATCGTCCGTCTCTAGTGTCATAACATAGTTAGGTAGGGTTTGAATCCAGCAGGTGGCAAGTGTGTGTGAAGGGGAAGTGTTTTTATAAAAGGAACATCCCTTTTGGCAACTGGGAAAACACCCAAGGATGCTCATTCCCTTTCTAAACTCTGATGATGTCAGCAATTATATGGGAAAAAAATCTATAATGCGAATGCATTGCTAATGTGTCTCTGGTGTCAAAACATAGTTAGGTGGGGGTTTGAATCCACCCCAAAAAGGTGTGTGTAAGGGGGTAAGTGTTGTAAGTGGGAAAAACATCCCTTTTCAAACTTAAAAACAACGGGATGCCATTTTCCCCCAAATTGTGTGTGCCCCAATAAGATACAGGGAAAACCCCATTTAAGGGCAATGCCCTGAATGTTTGTGTAAAATAACATATTGGTATTTTTAAATTCCAAGGTTTCCAAGTGTGTGTGAAGGGGTAATGGTTTTTAAAAAGGGGAACATTTTTGGCCTGGGGAAACCCCAGGGGAGGGTTATTCCATTTTAAATTTTCCCTGATGAGGTCACACCCTAAAAGTTACAGGGAAAAAGGGGGAAATTTTTTTCCCGTTGTGGGAGTGGAAAACTTATTCCAAAAAATGCAGTGCCCATGCAAAAAATTAGTGGGGTGTTGTAGCTACAGTAATTTTTAGCATTCAGTAATATGAAAACCCCTTTGGGGGGGTCTGATGCCAACCAAGGTCGGGGTTCTACCAGCCTGTGTCACTTGCTCAGTGATCCCTTCCATGTTCCCTATCATGTACCCCAGTGAGGGACATCCCACATCAGCTGTGGTGGCATGGACAATGACGGTCATATGTGTCCATGCATCTGTTTTGTATGTTGTTTTATGTGGTGGACCTTTGGTGCCCCAGGGGAGCATATCATTTTTGACCTACCCTTGCCCACCCTGGTGAGCATGTCCTCATGTATGGACAAAAAAGTACCTAACACAATGCCATAGTGTTGTATGCTGTACAGACTGTGCTTGTTTCACACAGGATTTGTGTGCATGTGTTAGGGTGTGTTGCGGGTAACATTGCCTGTGTGAGCTAGATGTTTGCCAGTCATCAGGATTATTTGGCCCACAAGGGCCCCGGTGTGTTTCCATGCTTGTATTGCTGTCAGTGTGGGTCCACATCAGCTGGTATTGCTGTCACTGTGTATTTCATGCCATGACAGGTTATCCAGTACTGGGTTGGTGTTAGTCCACAGTTTGGCCATGTGTTTCCATCTCATACATGTGTTGTACATCCATGGGTGGGGGATAGGGTTGACTGTGTACATGTGGCAGCTGTGACATTACTACATGACTCACATATTAAACAACTGTCCCCGGGGTGACTGACAACTGACCTTTGCACATGCTACCATAGTATTGAGATTGCATTGGTGATTAACAGACATAGGGCCAATGGTGAACAAGATACATAGGTCCATAGGTTCATACAGGGATGTCTGCCCGGGGAATGTATCCACCTAGCCAGAATGTGTGTGGCTTTCCCCATGCATTGTCCTATCTTGCTATGCCCTTTTCCAAGGTTAGTATACTGTGCCTCTTCTAACAGTGACAAAAAGTGATAAGGGTAACCCTACAATGTACATCCAGTCTTTAAATTCACTCTTGAAGATAGTCACTGAGTGACTCTGCCTAACCTCTATTGGGATAATTTTCCCAGAATAAAGGGGAGCCTCTGAGTTATGAATGTCCCCTAAATGTCCTATGTATATCACTCCTGAGGTTCAAGTCTTTCCGGGTTATCCTGATGGGATCTGGATATTCGGGTGCAGCATGGCCATTAAGGAGGGTTTGACCTTTTTGTCAGGCACAGATTCCCTTTGGGGTATCCCACTGAGTAGGCTGCTGCTTTAACCAGTCAGTATGTGGCATCTGTTTGCCCCTTTGATCCTCTTGGGGGTATGTGTCTTTCCAGTTGCTGCAGGTGTCTGGTAAGGTGCATGCCGACAGGGACATTATAGTCAATTATGGGCATGATGGGGGATGAGAAAAGGGACAATGTCCCCCCTGATCTACATGTGGATCCCCATGATGATGTGGCCCATAAAAAATGTTTTCCTAACCACTTTGTCCATTTTGTTGTCAAATGGTAGAATGCTATCAACCTTTTTTAAAGGTCCATAATTCCTTTCTGCACTTAATGGATTAACACATATGTGGTACTTTGTGGTCACTTTGTGTTTGACAAAGGGATGACTATTTTTGTCATTCACCTTGAGGCCATGGCTGTGGCACAAGTCGTGTGTTTGCAAGAGGCCCTTTTGGAGGAGGGTGTGTTAGCTGGAGTTGATTATGGCCCCGGTTTGCAGTCACCGGGACTTGCTCAGCCACAGTACTTCCATGTTGGCCTGTACCTATGAAAATATATAATGAACATGACAGCTCCCGGGGCTGGCCTTGTGGGACACCACTTGTAACGGGTTTTGGAGGCTGACATGGCTCCAGCAATTCTACCATGTGTGTTCTGCCCTTGAGCCACTGTGCAATACCCATAGTGACATGGGGGTTAAATTTGTACACTGGTGAGCTTCCCTAGAATGCACGGGTATTGTATAAAAGGCTTATGCAAGGTCCAGGTAGGCTGTGTGGACCTCCTTTTGACAGTGGCCTTGGTGACTGTTTAAAAAGAAATCAAACAGGTTTGAAGGCAGGATCTTTAACAAAGCCAAACTGTGTATGGTGACATGTCTGTAGGTCCCAATATCAAATATGTGAGGTTCATGATGATCCTTGCCATAGCTTTGCAGCCCAAAGCTATTCAGACATATGGGGGAATAGTGTCCAGGATCCGTTAAGGCACCACCGGGTTGAGGGACCACTGTTGCTGTATGCCACCCATGTATTTTAAAGGCTGGGATTGAACAGTGGTGTTATGTCGGGGTGTAGCTCTTCTTGTGGTTCATGTAGGACACAGCCTGGGACACTGTCTGGTCCCATTGATGCAGTGTTTATTGTTTTGGGGAAGGGCAGCTCTTACCTGAGCATCTGTGATGTCAGGGGGAGCACTCTGCTGGGAGACATATTTCCCTTTTGGTGTGGGGGGGGAGGGAGCATTGAACCTGTCCACTAGGATGATGGCAATGTCTGTGTGTTTTGTATTTGTTGACATCTTGGATTACCTCTGAGCATATCTGGGTATTACCACCCAGGTTCCTAACATAACTAAAAGGCCTTGTGATTATCCTCAGTGGCTTGTGGAATTTTCTCTCAAAGATGGCCTTAGACAATCATTGGGTGCCTGTAGTTGTCTTCAATACTCATCAGGGGTGCCTTCACATTTTGGGAGTTGTTGTATCATGTAGGGGCCCATCCTTCTATTGTATAGTTTGTTTATGGCTGGTGTCCCCACAGGACATCTGCCTTTGGAGGAGGGGCTTTTCATATGTGGTTCATGATCCATGCATTCCTGAATGTGTCCATAGAATCCCTTTTATACAGGTATCTGCAGTCTGGTCCAAATTTTCAACAGGCCTGGGGCCTTTGAAGGTTTCCACATCATTTATGGGGGGTGTGAACTTGCTTGACATGAGCTGTTGACTGGCGCCCCGCCTCCAGACTGAGCAAGGTGAGGGTCACATTTGTACCTGGGGTGATAGAATGTGCCACATAACACAGGCAAAAGGTCCCCCAAGCAAGTACAAGTAGGGGCAGTCATTGTCCATGCTGGTGAAAACCCTGACGTACCTCCCTGGACCACATGGAAAGAGAAAAGGGGGCTCTTACAGCACCCTCTCAAACTCAGGACTCCCACACAGCCTTCATGCTGACACAGGAGAAAAGATTACTCTGCAAACACCATCATACTGGGTGGCCAGCTACCCAAACATAGACTGTGAACATTACACAAGCCACAATACCCAAGCTCAAAGGGTTCCCATGATCAGACATTCTTTGGCTATGGAACAGGTAACCAACCTTCCCACAAGGGGGGCAGATATACTAGACCTGATCATCACAAACATGAGTACAAAATGCTCACCACTGGAGTATACCCCTCATTGTTGCAATCAAACCATATACTAATCACACTGGGCTGGATCCCCACATATGCAAACCTCAACACATGTGTGTGGGGGAAATCCCCTATTAGCAACTGTGACAGTACACTACAGGATGCAGTTTCCCCTTTTTGAAACACTGATGATGTCAGGACTTATAACTTTTTAACCTGAAATTAAAGTCCTCCAGTAATTGTACCCTCTGCTAAGGGTCTTTCCCCAGTGTCATAACATAGTTAGGTGGGGGTTTGAATCCTGCAAAGGGAATGTATGGGGTTTTATTGAGTTTGTGGGGGCCCCATGCTGGGAGGGTTAATGCCTTTTGCCAACTGGGAGAACACACTACAGGGTGCACATCCCCTCCTACACACAGATGATGTCAGCACCCTCTAAGTACAGCATTAGTAAAATTTCTCCACTAATGCAAATAGCACACTCTGCTAATGTGCCTCTACTGTCTTTCACAGTTAGGTATGGGTTTGAATCTTGCAAATGGAAAGTATGTGTTTTACTGTTGGTGGGGTTAGTGTGTGTGCACAATGATGGGGGGGGGATGTGGCTTTTTCCACATGGGGTTTCACTGCAGGGTGCACATTTCCCTTAACAAGCAGTGATGTTGATAGCACCCTATACAAACAAAACTACAAAAAGAAGGTGGTGGTACCAATAACACATGTAAGGTAACACTTCTTCAAGTAATGTCCACAAAACGAAAGGAAAAAATGAACAATTTTTTTATTCTATACAGACAACATGACAACAGACAACTGCCAGTATTTAGTATAGTGTTACATGCTACTGTAAACGCACATGTACCAAATATACCTAGATAGTGTTCTGAAGCCTGAATGTGGCAAGTGTGTGGATGTGGGATGTGTCTGTGTGTGCATTTCCTATGGGAAACATGTTTGATGTGGCAATCAGGGTACCCAGTACCTGATGCACATTACACCCCAAATGATGAGGTTGCCTGCACCCTGTGAGTACAGGTAGAGAGGAGGAGGGAGTAAAAAACATAGTGCACTTCTAAATGTGTACCTGTCATGTATCAACAGCTACTCATGTAGGGTGATAAATAATGGGAATGGCAGGTGGCGTGTGCATGTGTGTGGGTAGCAGGGTGTGTGTAAATGCATGTGTGACAGAACAGATACATGTAGCTGAATCTACATAAAACAAGATTATTGCCATAGTTTAATGTTAAAGTGATGGTGTGCAGCTGGTACACTTTGGTTTAAATAGTATGGGTGCAGATAACAATTGAGGACATTCATACAGTTACTGCAGCAGGACTGCTGGGATATCACAAATATGGAACAGTGAACAGTTACCAACATGTTACTACTTATACACATCTATGTAGTCACCCTGTGCATCCCAAAGTGTTTACCTTTTCCTGCACCAAAGTTTAGTATGCAGGAGGTGGCACAGTGTCATCATATGCACAGGGTGTGGGTTAGGGATGCCCAAGCCAGCCACTGGTAACACCAATTGACATTTTGTGTTTTTGTGTTTGTGAGGGGGAGCAGTACAGGGTGGACCGTTTTTGGTGCAGGGGTGTGTGTATGTGTTTGCCCTAGGTGTTAGGTTTCTGCATGTGTGTAAAGCCCCAGTCCCACATAATGGCTGCCATGTACAGGGTTTTGTGGACAGCCACAGACTGCACCTGTCAGGTCATCCAGATCAGTGTCTGTGGGCACGGACACGGTACCTGTGCCTGGCAGGGGGGCTACGGGGCCCTATCCGGTACTAACCCAGACTGGGTACTGTCCCGGGAAACAGGGTGTGTTGACTGGACACAGTTCCCCGTTGGGACTGTCCAGAGCCACGTGCACGTGGTCTCCTGGGCGTCCCAGCACAGACCCAGCATTGCTGGGGCTGGTGCTGGCACGGGGGGGGGAGTGGGCCTGTTGTCGTCGCGGCCACTGCCAGCTGGTGCTGTTGCTGGGGCCCCGTCGGCCAAAGCACACCATCGCCCTGGCCCATGGACATCTGGTTGTGGAGCAGCTTTTTATGCCCCGCGTCTGTCAAGACATCTGTGAAGTTACGGATAGCATTCCCCCACGCATGCCGTCTGTCATGGCTATGCGACATGCTCTCAGCTCCCCCAGACCCTGTCTGGTGTACCTTTCCATACGTGCCTGTGCCTGCATGACAGTTCTAAACATTGTGGAGGTTGACATACCTCCTTGGGCACCCGGGCCCGAGGCAATCGCCACGGATGCCCCCCCCAGAACCCATGGTCGCCTGTCTGGGTGGTACCATTGGAGGCCCTGCTCGGCTGCCCTTTTGGGGATGCATGAACCACAGGAACCACAATACCCTGATCTATGCCCACTGCTGACTGTCCATCACCTAGGGAGAATGGTGAGAAAGGATGTAACGGTAGGATGACAGTGCGTTTAAGGGGGTTTAAAGCTGTGTACTGTCAATTGGCTGACCAATGGCGGACCCAGACACACCTTCCTGCACCATTACAGACATTTCATCATCATCAGTACCTGGGGCACAAGATTCAGGTTCCCTGCTGCAGGTCACCAGAGCAGCACCAGAACCTCGGGGGGAAAACATGGAACCCAGATTACAGGCATCAAACATATTTGACAGAGATGGAGGTCAATACTAAAGCACACATTCAGAAATGGACACATGCACTCATGGACACCAAACACACATGGGGACAGGGCCCCCACACATGCACACCCCACAGTAAACACACACATCAGTACCGTTTACTCTTTCCATTGTTAAAAAGTTAAATTTCAGGTTTTTGTTAAAAACATCACCAGCATGTCTACTACAGAGTTACACTACTCTTCCTAGTTTTATAAATTGTTTTACAGATAATGTTAAAAAACTCACCAGCATGTATGGCCTGCCTCGTTGCTAGATGGGAGGGACCTGGAAGTGTGAAAGAGTAATGTCAGTGGGCACAAGTGTGCCATTTGTTTTGCACATGATACAGTACAGTAGTACACTAGTTCCCCTTTTACACATCAGCTGCACATAAAGTCTGTTTTATTAAAATCATGATGACAGATACATACCCATGCACACCTTATTGCATGAAGTAACAGTGTACAGAACAGTCATATGTACATACCAGGAGTTAACTCTAATCTCACCCTTACCTCTCTTCAAACAACTCAAACTGTACTTCCAAAACCACTGGTTTTGTTTTTTTGGGGTCCAGGCTAACGTCCCCCTCCCACCCCCTCTTTACCTTTAACCCTCATTGTGCATAGAAACTAGCTTCTACCCTGTTTCTTTTTACCTTGATGTCCTTCTATGCTCTGACCCTTTCCCCCCCTCCCACCTCCTCTTGACTGTCTTCCTTCTTTTCCTCACTTCCCCTTGACTCCTGCCTCTTCCCCTATCATTGTATCTTCATACTCCTTCTACTTCTCTACCCTTCTGAGCTTTTAAATATTTATCTATATGGCTTTTGCCTTATTGCATAACCTTATGCTTTAGGTAGGATTGCTTTGAAACCAAAAGTACATTGTGTATGACTCTAAACTGTTTGAGTTCCTTACATGTATGTTGATTTAATTAACAGGCTGGTTTATATTTCTATTTTGTTGGCTGTCTGTATTAACAACTTGTCTGTCTGCCTTTATTATGTTATTTTGGAGCTTTTCTCCCAGGCCTCTACTGAAAATGGACATATATCCAGCTAGACTATCTGGGTCAACAAATGTAAAATAATAACAATAAATGAATATGGCATCTTACCTGCAGCTCGGTGTCTTGCTGCTGTGTGGATCCAACCTCCATCATGATGCATGGTTGCTTTTTTGTTCTGGGGCTGGATCCACAACACTTAGCAGTACCCCCTCCTGTCTGGTGAGGGGGGGATGTGTGGCCACCCCCCCACCTGTGGCAACCTGTTGCCTGCGGATATCTGCAGCATGCTGGCGGACATTTCTAATCAAATCACTGGAGTGAAGTCTCACCTGCTCATATGTCCTATCATGCATGCCAACATCATTTATCCTGCTAACAAGGTTTTGCCACAGTGCAGACCTCTCCTGCTGATTCTGGGTGGTGCGTGAGAACAGGATGGCATAGTCACGCCCCGGCTCTGGTGGATCACGTCATCCTCTGCAGCAGAAATGCGGGGGTTTCCCTTTTTCCATGTTTCTGGAAAGGTACACAAACAGGTTATCAGCATAGTATCTCAACAATACATGGTACACATTCTATACAGGGGGTATTAACTTTACTTATTACTGTTGGTTTTTGATTACAGTGTAGCTATCATTCTATGTCATTTGTACTAAGACTTTGGGCCCTTTAGACCAGTTGTTTTACATTAGGGAGGTTGGTGGCAAGCACTGTGGTGGCAGGACACATATCTTTCATCCATTGAAGTTGGGAACTGCTGATTGAGGCCCAGTGTACAAGTGTATTATTCTGGTATGGGCAGTTGGCCTTCAGGCCAGTTATTTAACATTAAAAGGGTTTTTGGTCTGCACTCTTGTGACAATAGGCTGTACTCTGCCATTCATAGCTGGGGACATCTGGTTTCAGGTTTATAGTGCCTGCATATCTGAGCTGTATCTTACTGACATTGCTACACCTTGTTTGTTGTAGCAAACACTACATCCAGGCCTCCTGAAACTACCTTTGTTTATATGCTTGTTATTTTGCTTGTTATTTCACTGGTATGCTACTTCCACATAGTAAAAGCTTCTCAAAACTTTTGTGACTCACTACTGTTTTCTGCATTGCTTACTGTACCCTATTTCCATGTTACACATGACAGCAAGTGACTGCTTGTCATTGTTGCATTTAATTTTGACACATTGCACTTAGGTTACCTGGCATTTTCTCACTGGGAAACTTTTTATCAGTCAGCAGTTATTTGGGCCTTGTTTTCAATTATTACAGAATTCACAATAGTATTCTAGCATGTCCAGAGGTCAGTTGTCAGTTCCTCCCCCGTCCAGCTGGTGAGTGTGGGACTCCAGAGACAATGTTAGAACAGTGCATGTACACAGACAACCCCCCCTCCCCCCAACAAATTCAAACTCATGTGAGTGATGCAACCATATACCAAACTGGAGGCTAGGCTCTGTCTACTCAATACTGCCATAACCAGTCAGGTGGAGAAGGACCACCCTACACTTCCAGTCTCAAAAACCACAAGAAAAAAACAGGTCCCCGCCTACCCTAGGCCCGAACCTCCAAAGCAGGCCCGGCAAGGGAAACCCCTACCAAAAAAAACACGGGAACACATATCACACAAAGCCAATGTGCTGAACACTCACAGCCATTAACAGTTAAAAAACACACCTCATACACCTGTACTAGGTGCCTCTATCATCAGGCCCCACTCACGTTCACCAGGCCAAAGGGGAGGGTCACAGTGTGCAGCCCACCCCTATGACCCCCCATAACACAAACACTCAGGTAACCCCCAAAGGGAAGGGACAGGAATGACTCATTCAATGTCGATGCTGAAGTGAAGGGCCTGACACATTCCTCCCTCGACTACATGACATGAGCCATTCCAGAGCTCTCTGTGCACCTAGCCCAAGAGAGTTTGACCCTGACCTTGAGTAGCATCCCACCCTCACCAAAAATGATGCCACAATATCAAGGCACGATGATCCCTTCCAACAATTGACTGACATACTGGTGTCATTCACAGGTGTGCCAATGCCTGCCCTCTTGGGGGGTTGGGAAGGCCTTTTAAGGGGCAAGCTTGCACCTGTCACCCGGCCTATTGGGGCAGAGGTCCTTTCTAACCCCTAGTGCCTTTTTAGGCAAGGCTCAAACAAACCCCCATCCATTTTTACAAAATGAGGGAAAAAATGATGCACTCAAAAAAGTCTAGACCTCAGGACACGAAAACCCCTTGCACTGGCATAAAAACTTTCAGGGAAAAAACCCCAGGTTTCACCCGGAAACACCAGGGTTTCCCAAATTATTGACCTTTTTTCCCCCCTTTAACGGAGGGGATAATATTAATTTTCCCTTCACCCCCACATTGGGGGACAGACAAAATATTTTCCCCTTTGGACCGGGCCTAATTTATTGGGGAAAAAAAACATTTATTTTTAACCCCCATGGCCAAGTGGTTGAAAGACAGTTTTTCCCCCTAAAAGCTACCATTTTGGCAACATTTTGTTTTTAAAACCCCCAGGTTTAATTTCCAAGATTTATGCCAACCCGGCAAAGCAACTGGGGCCCTCCCACAAAGGGGTGTGGTTTAAACCCCAATGTTAAAGTGCCCCGGAAAATCCAGCTGGATATCATATCCTGGCAGACAACCCTTTCCTGATAACAGCCAGTTACCCCCGTTAAGGAAAATTTTGCACCTCAGGGAAAACAAATAACAACACCCGGGCCCGGACCTCAGCACGACATCATGGACATGCTGGACATATTTTAACCCCGACTCCCCACTTTTATCCCTGGGGTTGGCAAGTCCCCCTTGTTTTCCAAAGGGGGCTGGAGAGGGGGAGATCAATTTTCCCCCGGCATTTTTGGGCATTTGAAGGGGCACATTACAAATGGACAAGGGGTAGGCAAAAAATTTTAAATTGGGGGGCAAAAAACCCCCATTCTCCTTTTCAAAGTGGGAAATTTGTTATAACCAGAAATTTTAAATGTTTTAAACCCCCATATTTCAATTTTTGGTTTTAGGGGCCAAAACCCAAATTTTTCCCGGCATTAAAAAATCTGGGGGTTCATTAAAACCCCGGATGTGTTTCCATCCAAACCCCGGAGGGGCAACACATTTTCCCCCTGGGTATTAAATCCCCCAAACCACAAAAAGTACCTAACCCCGTTTCCCTTTAATTTCACAGTTTCACAGTTGAGGAGCCTTTTATGACCCTTGGGCCTGGGCCCCCAAACTGGGTGGTTTCCTTTAAAAAGGGAATTTCCCCTGGGCCCTGTTTTCAACATATTAAACCCCGGAAATATGACACCCCAACCTTCCATGGACTACCAATAAGGTTTTAATAAAAAACAGGAGGCACGAAACACAGATTAAAATGAACGGGATTCCCGTGGTCACAGTGTTAAGGGGGGGTTTCCTTCACCAAAAAACCGTTTGGTTTTTGCGGCGTTTATTTTACCCCCTTCTCCTCCATTGGTTTTTCCCAAAGACTGTAATCCCCTTTAAGTTGGGGGACCATCCTTTTTTAGGAAACCTGCATTTATGTTGAAAAGGCCCTGGAAATTTTGACACATTTGGGGGAAAAGCAACAGCCCGTTTTTATTAAATTGGCCCTTCTCAGGTATTTGGAAAATGCCTAAAAAAGGGTAAATTTAGGGGTAACCCCTTTTTGATTTTAACTACCTGCTTATGCCCCGGTTGTGTTTTATGGAAGGTTTTTGTATTCCCATGTTCAGCTTTTTGTAAATTTTAGGTTGCCCAATTTCTCTACCTTTTTTTGTTTTTAATATGATACTTTGGGGCCTTCCAAAATATATTTCATTTTTGTTTTGGGATTTTGTGTCATTCTTCTTTCTTTTTTGTCTTTTTTTTTGGCAATTTTTTTTCCTCCGGGGGGTTTTCTTTCCATAGGGTTTTTGGGGGTCCGTAATTGGGAAATGTTGGGCCCGGAAAGCTTTTGGGGAGGGACCATACCTTATTTGCCCTTTAAAAATTCAAATTCCTACCTTTTACATTTTTCCACTTATTTTTAAATTCCTTGGGATGGAGTATGGCCCCTTAATTGGGAGGGTACCCGCTTTTGTGTTACAATGGGTTTTGGTAAAGGGTAAAATAGTTATGCTTTTAATTATTTGCTTTCTTAGTTTTAGGGTATCAACGAACCCCCAAAAATTTTTATGTAGTTAAATTATAGGTCTTAAAAATTTTTAAAAACTTGTTTCAATTTGGGGGCTCAAATTTACTTTTCCCGTTTCCTGTATGGGTGTAATTGGGGGGAAATCTCCACTATTTTCCTTTATTTATTTATATTAATTTATTTTTAATATATTTTATAATATGGTTATTAATTATAAATATGTTAAAAGTTTTGTACTATAATCTTTATATTTTCTTTTAAATTGAGTAAAGGGGTAACAATTAAGGGGGGCCCCTTTTTTGTTAAATAGGCTAAAATGGGGTTTTAGAATTGGGACATTACAAATCTACCTGACATGCTTTGGGTAGCACACATCCTATATTACCTTTATATTGATTCCTACTATTACATGTAATATTTATTTCAGCACTATGTTCTTGTATGAGAGTTATGGCTTAGTGGTAGGTCATACAGACTAGTGTTACCAAGGGGCTTGGAACTGACAGTAGGAATTTTTTTCTTTCAAACTGAGTTTAGGACCTGGCAATCAAAGTGCTGAAGGCACCTTTACGCAGTTAAAAGGGTTATTAAGTCTCACAGGAGTCAGGCTGTGCTGTAGATTGTGGTTGCTGCATTTATTTTCACTGTTTCCTTTTGTGAGTGTGTGTGAATACTGACACTTACCACTATATTTCACATGTATTAATATATTTATATATTAATACATATATATATATATATATATATATATATATATACATATGTGTACATATAATACTTTCATATATGAACATTACCTCACATTATTATGTACATCCTATATTACCTTTCTATTGATTCCTACTATTACATGTTATATTTATTTTAGCGCTATGTTCTTGTATGAGAGTCATGGCTTAGTGGTAGGTCATACAGACTAGTGTTACCAGGGTCCTGGGTTCGAGACTGACAGTGGGAATTTATTTTTCTTTCGAAATGAGTACAGGACCTGTCAATCAAAAGTGCCAAAGGCACTTTTAAGCACTTAAAACCAGGTCTGCGCTCATTTGTGCGGAGCTCACGCATGCGCACTGGCGGTGAGCTCAGCGCACACAAGCGCACACCCGCGCTATTTTCTTTGAAAGTAAAGAAAAAGGGGTGACAGGAAAGTGGTGAAAGAGGGGTCACAAAGAGGGTAAGACAGTAGGGAAACAAGCTTGGTATTTGCAGGAAGGATGTAGGTGAGACCCATAGCTGCCCATGTCTTTCTCAGCAACAGCTGTGCATTTGTATGCAATTTGGTGTGACATCTGGAACCTTCCACCCCTGAGAGAGGTGTCAGGACAACATTAATACCTGTTGTACAGCCAATTGTAATTAACAGTTTCGATGTCCAGCGGACGTGTGCAACATGGACAGCTATGTATGGGGCGTAATTGTTTTGTGGGTACAGAGTGCCATTTTTTTTTTTATCAGGTGAGAGTGGTATGTCAGGTGAGGTAGTCGGTATAGCTGGGGAGGTAGGTTGGGTAGGTTAACAGACAAGACAGACAAGACGCATACAGGGGCGGTGTATGACACATGTGGGGGGGTTACACAATTGACGGGGACGGAGGTTGGGATATCCATGGCACATAAGCCCACAGATGGCAACAGTGGAACTGATATCCCCACCCATAGGCAGTTGCCACTGTTCCTTCACAGCCCAGGACGGGGCTGTGCTGGGGGCTGTGCGGGCGGGACAATGGGCAAGCCCGTAAGCTGTGCCACCCGGGCCTCAAGCTGGCGTAGGGGCCCAAGGACAGAGTCTTGGATCTCCCTTCGCACCACAGACCGGACACCTTGGAGGGTGAGTGGATGTGCTCCTCCGGCCACGCTTGCAGAGGGGGGATGGGCCCCATCCCCTGCAGTGCTTCCACCTGAAGGTGGCACAGGGCCACCGGAGGAGGGTCCAGCCTGGGCACTAGTGCCAGGTGCACTCGCCAGCTGTGGTGGGAGAGGTGGGTCTGCTGGGACCTGCCTTCCCAAGCGTTCTAGGTTTGTGTGTATATTATGTTAGTTTGGGTTAGTGGCATATTATTCCATTCAAATTAGTTGTAACAGCATGCATTGGTATTCCCATTAAACAAACACCCAGATATTAACACCATTGAACAACGGGCATATCAATATCACATGCATTATTTGAACAGAAATACACAATTGAACAACATGCAGGGTTGATTAACGGCAACAGGCCATCAGGTTTTCCGGTTTGCAGGTATGACCAGGGCACATGCAACAACAGACATGCATATATTTTTGAAACAGGACAAATGTCCATGGTTAATGAATTGTTCACATACCAATATTTAGTGTTTTTTTTATTTGCAATTATAGGGTGGGGTGGAGAAAGAAAATGATGACACATTCATAAATTATACATTCATATACACTTGTAATAGAAACACAATTAGCTTGTGGGTGATACTTTCCCAGTGATTCTTACTTGACTGTCATGCTAGACCTGTTACAGATACATCACTATCCTGGTTATTTTGAATTTGATCAGATACATCAGAGTTTGGCCTGAACATTCAAGAGTCAGACACACTGAAATCAGTTTGGGATGTTAAGTTTTAATTCCCACATGCATTTATTTCTGTAGAACCACACTGAAGCTTATATATTCAGGTGCTATTACTACGTTATTCATTGATACATGACTCTTTCTGTCACTCTCACACATCCTGCAATTTCACAGTTCAGGTTGGTACTTCTAGGCTTTGTTCACATATTAGACCTGTGGGGATTCCAACACTTTCCAGCAGCCTCAAGTCTGTCATGATTCAGCATTTCAACAGGGGATATATCTCACCTGTGATTACCTCAGCTTCTGAAGCTGTACTCTTGAGACTACTGCAGGTTATACTACATTTAATTGATGGTGGGACATCTGTATTACAGCACTATTTATTTCTATCACTTATATTCCCAGTTTCACTTGTATACTGATGAACTTGTTGCAGCCATACCTGCAGACTTTTACTTGCTGCTTGCACATTCTATTATTTTTAATCAATACACTGCAATGTTCTGCTACGTGCTACACTATAATATTTATTTACAAGTACTAGGTGGGGTTACTAACCTGCATGGTGGCGCAGCCGCACCAGCCTCTGCTCATGTGCCATTCGATTCGCAGAGTGGACACCTGCAGCTGTAATACAAAACAAGTAATATTGGAATACACATCTCCTTGGTATCAGCTAGTTGAATTCCTTACATACATAAGTAAAATGTAACTTACTCAGTAGTGGGACGTTGGGCATATTCCGGGCCTCCTGGATCCATTGGGTCAACTGGTCTTGCTTACGTCGCTTCAGGTCCGCATGGTGGTGACGAACTTGCTCGCCAGTGCGTGGAATGCCAGTAGCACTGGTCAGATCATGAGCCAACTGGTCCCATGCCTCCGCCCTGTACGCTCCCCATGAGACCTGGCCCTGCATGAGTTGGGCCTCATGATGGTGAACTAGGAGCCAGACCATGTATCTGGACTCCTCAACGGCCCACCGCTGTGCTCGAAAGCAACGTCCCTCCCCTACTCCACTCATTCTGCCTGCAGGTCTATTCTACAATCGTTTATGCTGTGTATTCCCGCCTATGGGGCTTATATATGCCGATTTTCCCGCACATTTCTATGATTGGCCAGTTTGGAATTGTATCTACTTCACAGAAACTGCTTTATCATGCTCCATTTTGGCTTATATCCTATTTATATGCTATTTCTGCATTTCTAAGTACTGCTGTCATGGCTTAGTGGTTTAGTACCTTGACTCTAGTGCATGGTATCCTGGGTTCGAATCTGACCACTGACTTTTAAATTTTATGACTGTCTGGAAATGACTTCAGGACCTGTCAATCAATCATGCCAAAAGCACTTTTAAACACTTTAAAACCAGGTCTGCACTCGCTTGCGCGGAGCTCACGCATGCGCACCGCCGGTTAGCTTGTGGGAGCGTCGCGCAAACGGTGTGTGCTGGATTACACCTTAATTGGCTAGTAACACGCATGTTAAACGTAGCACAGCTAGTTGCACACAGTTTGAGCCTGTTAAACCAGTCCTTAGCTATGGGCAAGCAGTTTGCAGTTTGTGAAACACTACTTAGCTACGGGCACTCTGTCTCACTGCAGTTTAGCTATCAGTACATTTCTAAATATTTTTATTATTGTATTACTTGAAAACATATGCTCCATTTCATTCCATTTTACAAAAGGGAATACTTTTACATTTGTACAATACTGTCAGGGGCCTTTTTAGTGCTTATTTAAAAACAAAAGGTTGTTGTGTGGGCTCGAACCTTGCCTGCCTGCTCTCAAGCCGACAACTCTACCGCTATGCTATTACTTCTTGGCTTACTTTGCATATTTAGTTCTTATATCCTTTTCCACTGATTGCTAACTGCAGTTGCGCTAGTAGCACACCCGCAAGCATGCTTACGGTAGCGATACATTTACGGGGTTTAAAAGAAATAAAACATTTTTTATTTTCATTTTACAACATCTGTTCACTTTTTACATTGCTGGTCTGTGGGGGCATGTGTTGTGTAGTGTGGTTATTCACATTTCCATGGCTTCCCTCGTGGCTGTTTACTTTCAGCCATTCTAGACTTCTGGGGGCGTGTCTACGGACACGCCCCCTACTCTCTTACACGGACCGTGTAAGAGTTACAGTGTGATTCAGCATGCCTCATGCACCTCATGCATATGCATGACATGCTGACATCACACCGTTTAACTGCAGCCTCCGTGTAAGAGTTATAACTCTTACACGGAGGCTTCCTGAATCTGGCCCATTATGTTTACATTCTGTATGGTGATGGAGATACAGTTAGGTTAGGAAATTAACTTTTTTCCACTGCAGTGCGATCTTGGAGTTTGTATATTTAATTTACAGGAGTTGTGGGGGGGGGGGGCAGAGCCCCCCACATGGCCCTGCATAAATGTAGTAAAAAGTGTGTTTGTTAGCTTAGTTTGGTATTGTTATAGGTGGAGGGGATGTTATTTACATGTGTGTTGTAGTTTTCTATCTTATGATGCAATGTTTCAGTGTTCTGAGGTTTCAGTGTTTTGGGTTTTCGATGTTATGGTCTCAGTGCTTTGAAGTTCAATGTTATGAGATTTCAATGTTGTGAAGTAGACCCGCCACTTGATATACAGATGCAATTAGGTTACATAAAGATGTTTTTTCTTCAGAAAAGGAAAAACAATGCCATAACGTAAGCATGAACTTTTAACATATGAGCTTAACAGCTGAGAATTCTAAAAATAACAGTTGCAGAAAGAATAGCATGGTTTCCCAAATCCATCAAAAGCTTTTCTAATCTTGTCTGACGGGGATGGTATTAACCAGATATTTAGCAGCAGCTGAGTTTACCTGAGATATAACAGGTGGATTTGATCTGGGATTAGTGTATAAAAAATAACAGGATTGAGGAAATGCAAACAATCCATCTTCGGGGCAACAGGCTGCCTGATGGGCAGGTTACAGGCTGTCAACAAAGACATTCTCCAGTGCTGAAAGAACTAGAGGAATTTGCATAGATTCAGGAAAATTCAGCTGCAATAAATCACGATACTTCCTCAGAGATAGTGGAATGTTGTTAGTTCCCACTGAAACAACTCATTCATTCTAGAAATAGTTTCCAAAAAAGGAGAATCCTTCAAATGGAATGGCAGAAACCACAATTTCCTAAAAATACGAATCAGAAACCTGAGGAGAAACCACAGCTAATAGTAACTTCACAATATTTTTGTGGTTCAAAATTTTAAACCTCTTCAGAAAAAGAAGAATTCCTTTTTCTTTAGTCAGAAACAACTGAAATGGAAGTGTCAAGAGGCTGAATTAAACCCTGATCTAAGCCCAACAAATCATTCCTGTCTAAAGACTAAAGTAATTGAGACAGAAGACATATGACGTTTTTGCTTCTTTCTGACAGGAATTTCTAAAGCAGCAGGCAAATTTGGGACAAGTAATCCATTCTAACTAGGCAGATAGGAATTCCCTGCACCTTCACCCCAGACTGATTATGATGGTTCTCCCTTGCACACCAAGGGCGATTCAACAGCCACAGAGAATTTGTCTAAGCTCTGTCCAAGGTGACTGCAGGGACTACATCAGGGGAGCCAAGGAAAAAATTTAATGGTCTGAGGAACCAGAAATAACCACAGCAGCCACTCATCTGTGACTGAGGCACTTTAGCAGTCTGTTCTGGGGGCAAAGGCTTTTAATTTACTTTCTTCTTTTGGTCGGTGGTAGACAGAAGGACCAAGAAACCAGTAGGTTGTTCAATAGTACTGCTGACAACAATGCCTTATTCCTGGAAAAGCCTACCAGTAGTAGTCAGAAATATAGGTAAGTAGTAAAAAAGGTCACTTATCCACAAAAAAGAAAGAGAAAAACATAGCAAAAAACTCCTTAACTCGTTGATCTGTCTCTAAAAGTAAAATAGCACAATTTTTACCAAGGAAAAGGTAGTTCTAAATTAGTTTTAACAACTTTTCCACAAAAGTAAAAAAGCAATGCTTCTGTTTAAAAGTTACTAAAGGTAAATAGACAGTCGATAAAATACATTTTCCTAGCTCAAAATGTATAATTTCATATAAAAAGGTTCAGTTTTTGTCTTAAAAGTAAAGAATGAAATATTTTATACCCCCAAAGAGAAATTATCTGGCTAGCAAATGGAAAACTATCTGACCATCGATCCTTGAAAGCCCAGACGAGGACTGCTATTTGGCAGCATGAAAACTCGGAAGAGCATGGCATCCAAACCACACTTTCTCTTCTACACAGATCAGCTCAAGTTGAATAACAGTTTGGGTGTGTGGAAGGTGTCCCTTGAAGCTTTGGAAGCTGGCTGGTTGTTATAGGAATATAACCCATAAATCTAAGGCTACTACAGCAGTGAGTATAATGATTAATATCACATGATGACAATGGGGACTTGTGTTCCTCATGTCAAAAGTTGTATGACTGGCTTACTATTACTGATAGCAAAGCTATACTTAACAAAGAGGACTTATGCAACTGGCACAGCATGAAAAACTGTTATGACATATATTAATGACTGGGTTGGTAAGATGCATAATATTAGGCAAACTGCAAATAGAACACATTTAGGAAGGGATGTGTCTTCTAGTAAAGATTACTCCCATATTAGATACTATAGCTGACAACTTTAGAATTCAGGATATAAGTATACAATAATCTGAAATAACTAGGAAGAAAAATACATTGATTAATGTCTATAACTTAAAGAGACTATACACCAAACATAAGGACACTGATTTGTAGTAATACCCAGATAAAGAAGATTATAACATTGTTCAATCAACAGTCTGGAGAAATTGACAATTTTCCAACAAAGAAAAAAAAAGCAAGGGGTAGACTAATAAGAAAGACTAAGCAGAAGTTGAAAAATTAAAGAACATTACTGTAAGAAAAAAAGAGAAGCCTGAGGTTGACAACAAGGCTCAGTTTGTTGAAGTACAAACACAACTAGGTAAGAACTGTATTCTTGCAAATGAAGTAAGTGGAGAAAACAATGAGATTAATAAAAATAAGGGATGAAAATCATATTTTTATAAAAACTGAGAGTAGACATTTCTGATTTATAAGTGGGAGGTTCTTCAGATTTGGTAAGAAATTATGTACACTAACTGAAGATTCAGTTATTACAGGAACTGATACTAACTTCTGCAGACAGGATAACAAATACTGAATAATATTGTGCTTGCCAGGAGCAAATACAAGATATGAATAGGGCCTTAGACAGCCTTAAGGTAGGAAAGTATGGTGCTGTTTTTATACATATTAGTTCAAATGATCACATCTTCATGGACTTGCTGACTGTCATCAGGGGACTTACAGCCACTTTGATTACACAGCTTGTACAAGAGCTAGGACATATTTTTCACAAATTACACTGGGGGAGGGGAGGTAAATACCTACAAGTAAAAAAAAAAATGGCTCATTTTAAAAACTGGGAATGTGTACAGCATCCAAGCCTAATTTTGTGCAAATATATATTTAAACAGGATGAACATTTTTGGAGCTGATAAACTGTAATACAGGTATGTGCCATTTAATGTCCAGGATAAATTTATCCCATAGAACGTTAAGCGGCGCAGACATTAAGCAAACACCGTATACTTTGTATTGTGTTTCTCTTAACATCCATCTGCACAATGTCTAATCGCATTTATGTCCTCTTAGTACAGTATGGATGTAAATGTGGTCGGTCGTTGTGCGGAAAGATGTTAAGCGGCACACACCTGTATTTGAGTAACACAAGGCAGGATTTTTACCAGGTCACAAATTTAACAGTTCACAGATAGCAAAGTGTGATTTGTCTCTGTCAGTTGTTAATGCTAGGAGCATTAGTAATAGTGGAATTTTTTTCTGTGTTCACATAAGATTGATAATGTTATTGGTTGTGCATTACGATTAAAGAACAATGAATGACTGAGAACCAGTTCTATCAGGATATACATTTTTTCAGTAACAAACATTCCAACAAAAAAATGGAGATGTAATGATAGGGTCTAATGATTATCACAGGAACATAGAAAACACAAGGCAACTGAGCCATGCACCCATTTACAACTTTCCAGTACCCACTCTTTGACCTCACTATGCTTTTTCAAGAAGTGATAGGCCAGTCATGCCTGGAGTAAATTTGTGAGTACCCATTCAATTGTTTAATTCCTTCTTAAAGGAAGCCAGTATGTCACATTCCTTAATCTGGAGTGCAAGTTAATTCCAGAGTCAATGCATGAGGAATCTGTCTCACCACTGTGATTTGTTTACTTGGTGAAGCAGGTTCAGATCTCTGGCTCTAGTGTTCGGTGTACTGTTTGATTTGTAGAAATATAATACATCTTGGACTGCCGGATCCCTAATGGCCTAAAAAGAAAGGTACAGCTCACCCCTAAGGAGTCTACAGGACACTGAATTCAGGAAAAGAGCCTCCAGCCTTCTGAGTAGCTGAGGTCTTTTAGGCCCATGATCCTTTTTTAAGAACCTCTGGGGTCTCTCCAGCAGCATAACATGCCTAGTAAGCAGTAACCAGTGATCCTTGTTTTTGATACAGAGATCAGGGAAGCATATGCTGAATGGTAAAGTTCCCAAAGCGGATTCCTGAGGGACTCCACTGGTTACCTTCGTGTACTCTGACACACCTGCCACCCTCACTGGGTGGGTTCTTTTCCTCAGTGAATTTACTATCCACCTAACTACATAGGGATTGGTTTGGAGCACATTTACCTTGCTAATTATGTTAGAATGTGGTATGGTATCAAATGCTTTGGTGAAGTCAAGATATTCTGCATGGACAGCATGACCACTAACCACAGCTTGCATTACTCTCTCAAAGAAATTTACTGGATTCATTAGGATAGGATCTACTCAAAGTCAAACTGCTAAGGGTCAAGTCTTATAACATTTTTAATATCATAGTGTACCAGATGAGGCTGGTCAGGATAATGGCTTGTAATTTCCAGGGTCCATTCTTTTGAAATAGTGTCACGATTGCTATACTGCATACCCCAGGGAGACAAAGGAAGTGGCTAAGCTCAGGTTGAACAGCTGTAGGAGTGGGTCGACCAGTGCATATTAAGTGCTGTTCTGCAGGCAGCTGACTATGCTATTAGTCCCCAGACGGCACAGGGGTGCAGCGGCAGTGTTGCCACCTCACCTCACAGCAATAGGTTCTCCGGTTCGATTCTAATCTGGAGTGCCTTCTGTGCGGAGTCTGCATGTCCTCCCTGTGTTTGTGTGAATGTTCTCCAGGTACTATGGTTTCCTTCTGTATTACAAAGACATGCATCTGGAGTGTTTCTCTCCAGGCCTCTGCTGAAATTTGGCTCTGTTCCAAGTCGGACTTTCCAAGTAAACAAATGTTAAATAAAATAAATAAATAAATGAAGGACATACATTTTGTTTTTGGAAAATCTGTTCAGCAAGTGTTCTTTTTAAATGATAAGGAGTTTCAAATACTTTGGAATATGAGGGTTTTATATACTTGTCTCAGGGATGAAATTTGCACAAAATTTGTTAGCTAATATATTTGCAATATCTACTCGATCTGAGTAGGTGGTACCAATTTGAATACATTCAGAGTAATGTTGAGTATTACTTAGTTTTCTAACATAATAAAGGAGGACTGGTAATTATCCTTAACTTCTGATGCTTTGTTTTCGTGATGATATTTTTCAGAGCATTTGATAATTTTTTGATGAAGACCCTGACTAGTGGGTCTTTAGTTTTATTGCATTTTCAAAGAAGTCTTTTTCTTTTATTGTATTCTTTATTTATGCATGCAGACCACTAGGCTGGTTTGCTCTAGAAATTCTCATTTTGTTTGATTCTGGTAAGAACTATGAGGTTAAAACATTCATCTAGGTGAGCAGAGAATTTTATGTACATAGCCACTAGCCATGTCAACAATTTAAGAGCTACAGCTGTACTTGAGATTTGAGACTTCATCATAGAACTGAATGTTAGTATATTTGCAGTCACTGTATACTATCAAGCTGACATCTTTGTCTGAGGATTTTGAAGAAGGTTATCAGTCTGTGGTCAGACTGAACATGAGAAGGGTACACAAGTGGAAAAGTGCATACAGATGCTATAGTTATAAGAACTAAATCAAGAAGAGTTTGCCCTCTAGTGGGTTCTTTGACTATATGATGCTGGGAGTTCTTATTTATGAAATCAACAAATTTTTGGGCATAAAATACATTTGAGGTATAGTGATTTCAGCTTATCAAAAGGATAGTTAAGGATTGTTATGAGATCTGTCATTGTTTCATATTTGATAATACCAACAATACTGTAGATCGTGCAATTGTGACAATAAAGGTAACCCTGAGGCAAATAATTGTTGAAACATATAGACCACCAAACTCAAGTGCTGA
>NC_056745.1:635462814-635515314 GCF_019279795.1 Protopterus annectens
GCAAATAAAGCACAGGAAGGTTACAGAATTAGTAATAACGTGAGAACACTTCAAAGTGAACTTAAGATTACTATTATTATTAGTAGTAGTATTATTATCATTATAACAATTCGGTTGGTCATTTAAGTATGGAGGGATCCCTTAAGATTGGAGACATGCACTTGTTAAATCCACCTTTATGGGGAGGGGAATAGGATAAGTCTAGAATTATACAGACCTATATGTTTACCTTCTAGTTGTAGAAAACTGATAAATTATCTAAAATAAAATTATCTGTTATCAAAATTGAAAGGCTGGGACTTGAAACTATATATTGTCATGAATATGTTGAAAGTAGATTTATACCTACCTTAAGTCTCCTGAATCACCATATATGTATACATACAAATTTTTCTAGCACGTGCAATAATACCCTTGTACCCTATTACAGTCACCCCCATTTATATAGCCCATAGTTTTAAAAATGAAAGTTATGTACTTACCATAGGTTCACAGGCTGATACTAGGCTATTGACCTGGAGGCCCTTATAAACCTAGCCAAAATTTCACCCATGTTCCCTCAAAGTCAGCACCTTTTTCCCCTGTCCAGCAGGGACACAGGTGGGATCCCAGGGGTGTATTTTCTGTTTCAAATCCAGTCATCCAGGTTCCTTTTAAAGAGGGATAGAAAGGTACTCTGCTTGACATGGGGAGAGAGTCTATTCCACAGATGGGGGGAGTCTTTGGGACACAAATCTATCCCACCAAGTTCTATTAATGTCATAGACCTAGTTAAAACCTTACGTACGGGTTGCAAGAGTGGAGTTTGACTTACGTCATGCAGCAACTCCATCAAGGCTGGGTTTGAGATGGCCTTGTATGCCAGACACAGGTCACCTCTGAGCAGTCTGTATGAGACTGAGTAGAGGGCCATGGGTTTTAATCTATCTGCACAGGACAGGTGTTTGAGACCCTGGATTTTCCTGATCAGGAAACTCTGTGGTCTCTCCAGCTGCTGCATGTGCTTGGAAAGGTACATACTGAAGGAGGCATTGTACTGGATAATGGGTCTGATAAGGGAGTAGTACAAGAATGTTATAACTTCCTTATTCCTGGATGAAATACCCTTATTTATGATGTGGGACATGTAGAAAGCCTTCCGTACAACAGAGGCAATGTGGTGGTCAAATGTCAGGTTGCTATCAACCTGGTTGCTCAAGTCCCTCACAACTGATTGCATGCTTAATACGCTGTTATTAATGTGATAATTAGTGAAGATGCCATTTTCCCCAAAGGGGATAATGATGCATTTCCTGGCATTCAGTTTGAGACCATGCTTCTGGCACCAGTCATTAGTTTGGGTAAGGCCCTCTTGCAGGATGTTCACATCACTAGGAAAATGTAAGACAGCACCCAGTTTGCAGTTATCTGCAAACTTGGTCAGCCACAGACCACAAGTTTTGGCTTCCACCTCAGAAAACTATATCCCAAACAGCAGATGCCCCAAGACTGATCCTTGGGGGTACACTGCTCGTTATGGGCCTACTACTAGAGGTGGCTTCCCCTACTTTGACTGAGTGGGTTCTATAAGTGAGCCAGTTAGCTACCCATTTGGTAACATACGGGTTGATGCCTAGCTGGGAGAGTTTATCTATTACGTCCAAGTCAATAGTGTTGAAGGTTTTGGCTAGGTCAAGGTAGGTGGTGTACACCGTCTTCCCCTCGTCCATCGCTTTGGTGACTGTTTCGAAGAAGTCGACCAAGTTTAATAGGCATGATCTCCCTTTGACAAAACCAAACTGTGTGGGGTCAAGCGTTTGGAGGTTCCCAATGTCCTAATTTACAAGGTCCATGATGATGGGTTCCATAGCCTTACAGAACAGGCTAGTTAGGCTGATGGGCCTATAACTACCTGGTCAGTGGATGCTCCACCTTTGTGTAGAGGGATGACAGTGGCTGTCCTCCATTCAGCTGGGATGAAGCTGTTGCTCAGGCTTTGGTTGAATAGGGTGCCTAATGGAGCTGAGAGCTCATGACCTGAGTTCATGTAGGATACAGCCAGGGATGTTATCGCGCCCCATGGAGACTGTATCTTTTGCCTTTGAGAGGGCATTAAAGACCTGCTCCCTAGTGATGAGGGGAGGGGGGGCAGGTGCTGGGGATGCCCTGGTTTACTGATGGGGAGACGGGGGGGGGGGTAAAGTTTTCAATGAACCTGTCTGCCAGCAGGTTGGCTATATCTATGGCATTTGTGTATGTGGTGTTATTGTCCACCAGTTCAGAGCAGATTTGGGTGTTACCTTTGAGATTGCGCACATATGTGAAGAAGGCCTTGTGATTGTCCTTAGTGGATGTGGCCAATTTGGACTCAAACCTAGCCTTAGAAGATTTCACCAGTAACCTTATTTGCTTGTTCAAATAAAGGAGAGATTGCTGCCAACTTGGCACCTGCTCCTTCTTGGTCTTGGACAGCAATATTTTCCTTTTATTATAGAGTTTTTTATTGCTGCTGTCCACCAACAGGTCTACTCTTCCTTGAGGAAGATGATTTGGTCCTGTCAGGAGTCCACACAGCTATGAAAGTGGTCATATAGTTTTTTTTGGTGTAGGCTTGGACATTAGTGCTAGTTCCAACTGAAGGGATGGTGGCTGTGAAGCTGCTTATACCTGCTCTGAGGAGATTGTAGTCCGCTTTGGAAATTTTTTTTTGTTTGACCCTGACGGAGGGTGGGGAGGGGGGTCAGGGGAGATGGTGACTTCAACAGTGATCACTTTATGGTTGGATCTGACCAAGGGGGGTGGCACTGTAGGGGTGCTACAGTGGCTACTCATGTTGATTAGGACCAGGTCTAGGATATTTTCACCTCTCGTAGGGGTGTCAACCAGGTGATCCAATGAATTGACATTGATGAAATCGAGGAATCTCTGGGCGTTCATGTTTGGGCTAGAATAGGTCTTCCACTCTATGGATGGGTAGTTAAAGTCACCCAGGATCAGAGTAGAGGGTTAAATCTTGATGGATTCAAGTAAGACCAGATAGGTGGAGTGGGTGTCCTGAGTCATGGTTGGGTGGGTCTGTAGCTAGCTATGATTTGAATAGGTGTTTTGTCAACAGTTAACTGCACATGGAGTGTCTCCTGTACGGCATACCGTTTGATCAGCCTGGAGGTGTGTATGTCTTTGATAAATATTGAAACTCCCCCTTCCTTTGGCTTTGTAGCCTTCCGTTTGGGATCTGAAAGTATGGCAGGATGACTAACCTGGTAAGGCTGGGGTGCTCTCCACAGATTTGAACCAGGTTTCAGTGACTGCACAAATGTCAGCATTCTCCAGGACAAGGAATGCTTGCAATGAGTGCAGTTTCATGCTAGGACTAGCAGCATGATCTTTAAATTTAATTTAAAAGAATTTTTCATGTTGGTAATTTTGTGCTCATGACTTTGCCAAAAAAGGCACTATGGAGGAGGCAAGAGCCACTGCCAGAAGCCTGAAGCCCAGGGGAGACAAATGAAGGCCATCTCTGGCAAAGAATTGTGGTCTGTCAATCATATCCTCCCAGGCTGTCAGGTACTGGATCCCCTTGGAATGATGCAAGAAACTAAGCCAGTTGTTAAAGTCAATAATTTTCTGTTTGTATTGAGGCCTCATTCTGGGTGATGGTAGGATGCTGCTTAAGGCTATTAAGGCTAGGGTCATACCTGCCTGGGACACATATTCAGCAAGCTCAATCATGTCTTTCTTCATATAGTCCCGACAGGTATGTCTCAAGTCATTCACACCAATGTGGACTATGACAGGGGCATAACAGTACCTGTTGTTAAGAGACTTGAGTGCATGCATGATATGGCAGATTCTAGCACCTGACAAGCAACTTACCATGACTTTCTCCTTGTCTAGCCTGGTTTGGGGCAAATCTGTGTGTCTCATGATAGAGTCTCCTATGACTAGTATGTTAATTAAAAAACACTAACCACTGAAGATTGCAGTGTTAAAACAATGACTGAAAATTAAATACAAGCACTGCAATATCACCACAAAGAGAAAGAGAGACATTAGACTGCATGTTTAGCAAATCGAAATACAACCAGCACAATTTAATAAAGAACAGATAAAATCCTTCAAACAACAGGATGTAAATCCTCACAAACAAACACAATGAGCACTTTTGGTTATGCCTTCATCAGATCTTTACTAGTATGATGGGTTTGTGGCTGGGCCTTAGAGGCTTGTGAGTCACAGACGTGTACTGTGTGTGATGCTTGGTGCTGTGGGTTGAGATGTGTGTGTGTGTTTCTCTTTTGTTTAGGTAAGTTTTTGATGAGAACCTCTACATATGTAGGAGTGTATTGTACAGGTGTGGGTGATGTCAGAGGTGTGGTGTGTGTGCAGACAGCTTTACAGCGCCAGATGTACTGGCTTACGACAGAGACAACAAGGATTCTAGGTTCTTAATGTAACTGCATCCCTCACATATTGTGTTCCTAGGTGACAGTAGTAGAGGGTTGTCTGTGTAGATAAATCAGTTGCTACACTGTCTCAGGATGCCCATATCAACCACACTAGCAGGAGAAACCATAGGAAGTTGCCCGTCCATAGTTATCAGAATCTGTGGAAGAGAGGTCAGGGATAATAGAGTGGGTACTATTTGAGGAGAGTACCTATAGGTGTGAGTAGGGCTGGATAAAATCAATACAGTAGCTGCAGGCGAGAGCCTCACTTAGACAGGAGTGCTGGTATGGGACAAAAATGCAACTGAGATACCCCACAAAGGGTTAAAACTGCACAGTGGTGGTGTGCGATGGGCAAACAAGCACAAACCCACACAAATGCACGGTTTAAATACCATAAAAATGGAAGTAAAACAGAAACACTGGAATTGACCAAGCAAAACTTGTCCCTCAGCTCTTTGCTCAACACTCTATGCCAGAGGAGTCCCAACCAGTTCACTTATTCCCACTAAGTGCAGGCAAGACCCAGCCAACACAAGATGGCGTAGCAGGAAACACATAAATCACAGAAACAGATCGGGATATAGCAAAACCTGTAACCAGACTATGCTAAAGATATTTAAACACCGTTTAGGTTGATTTAACAAAGAAGAACAGATACACAATTAAATATATAACAGTAGCAAACAAAAGCAAAGGGATTTAAACAAATTAACCAATAAAAAAGCTCAAAACTGAGCCCTGTTCCAGCAGCCTTCAATCAGACAAGATCTAACTGCACACTCCTGCCACTAAGGTGCAGGGAAACCCTCTCCAAAAAGATGGCCTGGATTAGTGCTCAAGTTATATAAAGAGAGCTAGATTCAGCAGGTCTATATTTAGTCTATGCTACAGCAAACAAGGCTCACCAATTTCAGAAAGAAACAGTTCAGATAAGCAGGCACAATAAGCCCTCAACCAGCAATTCCCAGCTAAGAAGGGCAAAATCTACCCTCTCCTGCCACAAGAGTGTAGACCACAAATCTTCTTAATGTAAAATAACTGGTCTGAAGCCCAAGTGCTTAATCCAGAACTAAGACACTTTTAGAATAGCAGACACACTAAGCCTTCAACCAGCAATTCCCATCTTAGAAGGATGTAAGCTACCTCTCCTGCCACAAGAGTGCAGACCACAAACCTTCATAATCTAAAACAACTGGCCTGAAGCCCAAGTGCTTAGACCAAAAGCCTTAGAATAACAGTTACAATTTAATCAGGCTATTAACAAGCAGTAATAAATGCAACTGAATAATTTTAAGAACCAGCAGCTAAAGTAAAATAAAGTAATAAAGTAGGAAGAAACAGATACAGTAAAAGCAGACGAATAACGTGCAATCCTTTTATGTTTTATATATATATATATATATATATATATATATATATATATATATATATATATAAATATATATATATATATATATCTATACACACACACACACACACACACACACACACACACACACACACACATATATATATTTTTGGTTAGGTTATATGGGAAGGGATGAAACATGAAAAAAAGATAATTAAAGGTTGAAAAACTAAGGGGTTGGGCCTTCCGAAATGATCTCTCTCTACTCAGTAGAATGAGCTGATGAGATGTGATTGGGAGGAGTGTCCAAAATGAGGTTTATAGTAGGGGCGGGCAACTCAAAAGCCACCAAATTTAAGAATGCAACAAGGACTGGGTGGGTGGGAGGAGGAAGAATGCAGCCAGAGATGAGTGATATTCAGAGCAATGCAGACCACACAAATACTTCAGCTAAATACAGATATTTTTAAATAATAGATCAATGCTGTTTCTCAGCTCCCCTACTAATTAACTGATGCTGGTCACAGTTTACAAAGGAATTATTTGGTAACTTTTTTTAACTGACCCTAGCCAAGAACTCTTAAAACTCCAACAGAACAGAAAACTTAAAACAAAACAGATATAATACTAGAATAAGACACAAAATATAGGTGCTCAAACCTTAAATAAAGAGCTTCAAATCAAAATTAAATGCAGTCAGAGATGAGTGATATTCAGAGCAATGCAGACCATACAAAAAAGAAGTTATGTACTCACCATAACGTTTCATGTTTGTAGTCCATCTCGCCCTTCATTCTTACATATGGGGTTCGGAGCTGATCCTCGGCTCCGACTCAGCCTATTACAAAGCTCAAAGTCTTCTAGTTGGTTTGTGGCTATGTAGGTATCCCATAGTGCACCAGTACAATCCCCAGATCTTGTTTGCTGCTAAACTATAGAAAGACAGAACTACGCTATCCAGAAAGAACAACAATAATGAAAGGTCTCCACCTTATTATGGAAAATTTATTCTGTCTCCAGATCCTTCCAGGATGGGGGTAGGTGGGTGGGTTCGTAAGAAAGAAGGGCAAGATGGACTACAAACATGGAACGTTATGGTGAGTACATAACTTCTTTTTCTGTAGTCCTATCTCGCCTTCATTCTTACATATGGGACAGCATCCCTAGCACCTTATTCTTGGATGGCTCACGGAAAAATACTCCTGAGTACCGTGGAATCAAAGAAGGCTCTACCCCTAGAGGTCATGTCCAATATGTAGTGAGTAATAAAGGTATGAAGGATAGCCCAGGTTGCTGCTGTACAAATATTGTCAATTGGAACTTTGGCTTGGAAGGCTGCAGATGTAGACTGGGATTGTGAAGAATTAGCCTTAATCTTGAATGGTAAAGGCTTTCCATTGGAAGAATAAATGAAGGAAATACAGCTCGATATCCAATTCGAAAGGGTTACTTTGGAGACTGGGAGACCTAATCTGGAGTCAGAGAATGATACGAACAATTGGTCTGAGTTCCTTAGTCCTGTGAAGATAGAACCATAACTGTCTGTGAACATCCAACTGATGACATTTGTATTCTGCTGCATTGGAATAGTTTAGGGAAAAACACCAGCAGCTCTATAGTTTGGTTCAAGTTATTATGAGAGCAAATTTTGGGGCTAAAGGATGGATTTGTGGATTTGTGCGAAGAGAGACTATCTTTGTGGAAAATCAAATAAGGGGGCTTGATAGTGCTTGTAACTCTGATACTTGTCTAGCAGATGTTGATGGCTACTAGAAACAAAGTCTTACAAGACAGAAACTTCAGTGGACAAGAATGAGCAGGTTCAAAGGGTGGAGAAGCTATTTTGGACAGAACGAAGTTTAGATCCCAGGAAGTTACCGGTTCCTGAAAAGGAGGTCTCAGCAAAGTAGCACCTTTAAGGAAAGTTTTACACAATCTGTGACATCAGGTTAGACTCATGTTGACCCAAATTAAAATTAGATATCACTGCCAACTAACCCTAATTGTGGCAGCAGCAGAACCCTGGTGGAAAAGTTCAGACAAAAATTCTAAAACCACTGGGATAGATGCGGTGTAAGGGGCAACATTCCTTTCTTCAGCCCAGATAGACAACCTTCTCCATTTGCTAGTGTATAACTTTCTAGTGGAAGGTTTATGTGAAGATGTGAGAAAGTGGGTCACAGCAGGTGAAAAATCCTGAAGCCTGACTAGGGATGGAATCGGAGCAGACATGCTGTCAAGTTGAGGATGTGGAGGTTGGGGTGAAGAGAGCCTGACACACATGTCAAGAGGTCTGCCACTGGGTCCAGAGTACATGGGTCGTCTAGTAGATGAGGCCCGAGAAAGGGGAACCAAATCTGGTGAGGCCAGTAAGGAGTGATGAGAATCAATTTTCTTCCCAACAACTTTGCTTTCTGAATCACCTTGGATATGAGAGGAAAGGGAGGGAAGGCATAAAGGAGACCCACAGGTCAATTATGAAGAAGTGCGTCTCTCGGTGACGCCTCACGGGTAGCTGCTGCATTTGGAGTTGATCGGACTGGCAAAAAGATCACAGCAAGGCCGTCCCCATTTGTGAAAAATCTGTCCTGCTATTTCCTGCTTCAGAGACCACTCGTGAGGCATCAAGATTGCCCCGCTGAGTTTGTTGGCTATCACGTTGGTTGTCCCTGGGATATTCATTTCCACTAGAAAGCGGTGGGAAGACATCACCCACTTCCAAAAATGAACAGCCTCCCGACAAAAGGGGTAAGACATGGTTCCACCTTGCTTGTTAAGATACCATACCACAGATGTTGTCTGAATGGATTGCTATCGTCCCAAGAGGAAGAAGGTTGTGAAGTGCTTGCAACGCTAGAAGCACCACCCTCATCTCTAGGACATTGATATGCAGGTGAGCCTCATGATCTTGCCATGTGCCTTGGACAGTCCTGCCTAGATAATGCTCCCCCCCATCTGCGAGTCATCCATGGTCACAGTAGCAACTGGTTGGCGAGGCAGGAATGGAGTGCCTGTCGTTAGTTGGTCTGCTAGGATCCACCAACGGAGGTCCTTTTCACAAGACTCTGTTAAGATGATGTGGTGAGATAGAGGCAGTTGTTGAAAGGACCATTGGGACGATAGAAGCCATTGAAGAATTCGCATATGTGATCTGGCCAGATGGACTAGCATTATGGCGGAGGCCATGGTCCCTAAGAGTTTCAGCACTGTCTTTTCCTTGACTTTTTGAAGAGGAAGTAAATGGAGAACTTGTTGTATGAGGTTCTGTGCCCTTTCTGCAGGAAGACAAGCTAACATGGCGACTGTGTCTATTTCTGCGCCTATAAAAGTCACAAACTGAGAGGGCGATAAGCCAGACTTTTCCCAGTTTATAGTAATCCCCAAATGGGCACAAAGTTGGATCGTGGAGTCTCTGGTTTGAAGGAGTAGATGCCTGATGGAGGCGGTCAGGAGCCAGTCCAGGTATGGAAACACTTGGAATCCTAGACGTCTCAGGTGAGCTGTCACTACTGCCATACATTTGGTGAACACCTTGGGGGCTGTGGTGAGACCAAAGGGCAGAGCACGAAACTGGTAGTGACTGGCTCCCAGATGAAAGCCTAAGTGGCTCCTCGACACTCTGTCCATTTTTATATGGTAGTAAGCATCTTGGAGGACTATTGAGCACATCCAAGTGTCTTTCCCTAACAGACGGAGTATAGATTGCAGTGTCACCATCCGGAAGTTGTCCTTCTTTACAGATTCATTTAGTTTGCTGAGGTCCAAGATGGGCCTCCAGTCCCCTGTACGTTTTGGCACTAAAAAGAATCTGGAGTAAATTCTGAATTCTACCTGGTCTGCGGGGACGGTCTGGATGACTCTGTTTGCGAGCAACTTTTTCACCTCTACAGTTGCTTGATCCCTGTAATTGGGTGGAACATCCGGGATCTTCTTGGGAACGTGAGGTGGCAGAGAAAAGGGTATGGAATAACCTCTGGTGATAATTCTTTGTACTTATTTGTCTCGGGTGATGCTTAGCCAGGCTTCTGGATACAAAGAAATGCGACCCCCGACTGGCTCCAGAGAAGCACAGCCAGGCCCCACATCAGGAGCACTGATAGGGACGATCTCGAAACGAATCACGGCCTCCCTGGTTTTGCGGGCTGCCCCTGCCTCTAGGGCGATGTCTACCATTTGCTACTCATCTTCTGCCACTGAAGGAGGAGTCACCCTGTGCATCCTGGAAAAATCTCTGGGACTTCTTGAACCACATCTTACCACCTCTCTCTGACCCTTGGGATATGGTCTAGAGGGGACGGTAAAATGTATTCCCATGGCAGACAGCATTTTACCTTCTTGCTCGCACCTGGTGAGTGTGTCTTTTACCTTAGGTCCAAACAACAAATAACCGTCACAGGGGGTGTTGGTAAAGGTAGACTTGAATGGCAAAATTACACAAGTGCATCCAGGAGTGTCTCCTAAGGGAAACTCCTGAACCCACTGCCCTGCTCGCAACTTCGGCTGCATAAGAAATCAGCCCCATGGAGGAGTTAACAATGGAATTTAAGGTGGACAACTGTTCAGACACCTTATCAGGGACTCCGTCAGTAGATGTACCTTGTAGAGTATCTTCCAACTCCTTAAGGAAATCTCTTTGAAGCCCCGTAAAATGTGTTAGATAGTTCAGCGATCTGAGTGTGAATGCTGCTGGAGAAAAGATATGCTTCCCGTATCTGTCCCTCATTTGAGACTCCTTGTTCGGTGGATGGACAGATGAAGTCTCCGCTAGTTCCTTCTTAGTGTCCGCCGCCACCACCATGGCATCTACAGGCACACCCTTAGATAAGAACTCCTTCTCTTTGGGAGCAGACAGAAATTTATCGGGGTCTCCTGGGAACTGGCTCCACAGCATCAGGAGTCTCCCACACCTTCCGACTAACAAGTTCTAAAAGTTCATCAAAAGGTGGAGACACCCAAGAGGCTAAAGGTTGAGACCCGAAGGACCTTCAGGTACACCGACTCCTTATCAGAAGGGGTAACAGTAGGGCATCTGCCCCTCTGCTTAAGGATCTCCAAGATGTCTACAAGGAAGACAACAGAGGATGACTTGGGGACCCTTCTAACTCCTCGAGGTCAGTGTCGGAGGTAAGAGACTCATCCTGGGAGTCTACATGCTTCCTCTTGCATGTCCTCTTCCGAGGGGGCTCATCAGAAGGATATTCTGGAGAGGTCTCGGAAGACTAGGGCCGCCAACTGGGGGCTTCTGAGGCTGCGGGTCTCTGCTGTCGCGAGAGAGAGTAGGTGCTGAGACAGAGGTCGGTGCCTGAAGGGGAAGAGTGTCTGTACCCTTGAGTGGAGCTGATGAGCGGGACAGCACACTCCTCATCATCCCGAAAGCAGACCTCTCTAGCTCTGAAGACCTCCTCAGCTCTGAGGAGACAGAGGAAGTCATTGACTCCGAGATAGATGCAGGATCTGAGCTCACCCTAGCCGACGCACTGAGAGGGAGACTCGGAACCGAAGAGGTTCAGGACCAAGTGTCCCTGTCAGGGGCCGACCAGTGAACTTCGGCTCCTAGACACCAAGGACGGCACCGAAGGTGTCAGAGCAGAACTCTGCTCCGAGACAGCCTCAAGGGGGGCTGGAACCGAGGGTTACACAACCAGTGGTACCGAACACTCCGGCTCCGAAGGCCCGGTACGGCTCAGAGGAGGAACCACAACAGGGGAAATGGACTCAGTTGGCTCCGGGACTGAATGGGTCGGAGCCAACAGCATTTTTGGCAAGGCAGACGACTTCAGGAGTCTAAGCACTACTCTCTCCACATCTTCCTCTGATAGGCTCCTGGAAGATCTGGACCTCTGCAAGATTGGGGACCTTAAGGTTGGGGAGACCGGCAAGGGATATCTGGACTGGCTCCGATGTAGTCTCTCAGCAGTCGGCTCCAAAATGCACGGGGCCAAAACTGAAGTCTCAGTATCAACAACCTCCATCGGCTCAGAGGCCAGTGGAGCCGAGGAGATAGAAGTCTTATTCGGCTTAGGAAGTTTAGGAGGCGGTTTCGAAGAACCGGATGGTGCTGGGGAATGCCTCTTGGTAGGCTTTATCTTCTCTTTTTTGGAGGAATGTGATTTTGAGGAAGAAGAAGAACTGGCCAAATCTTCCTCGAAGGAAGGCTTTAGGAGACCTTTCAAAATTAGCTTGTTCTTCTGCTTCTGGAGAACTCTGGAGCTGAAGGAATGGCAAAACAAACAGGTTTCCTGCAAATGAATGGCTCCTAGGCAATAGACACAATTACTGATGGCCGATGGTTTATGGTCTTTTGCCTCTTTGGACATAACTGGAGAAGCAGAAACACACAAGCACAACGAGGACTAAGTCCTCTAACCTAAACGGGCCTAGCCCTTATCACACTAGCACACACTCACCACGAGGACTAGGTGCTCTAACTCAAATGGGCCTAGGCCTGGGGAGAGAAAAAGGACAGAGAACTAGGTCCTCTAACTTAAACAGACTTAGGTTAGGTAGAAAGTATAAGACTAGAGGGTCAGAAAACTATCAACTAGACTGCACACACATAAATTTGAAATATCTAAATGTCCAGACTGTCTCAAATATAAATCTATGCTCAAAACACTAAGATGTAGAAACAAAAGGGTCGGAAGTATCAAAAGACCCTGCACGCAAGCTGAATCGCTAAATATCTAAGTAAATAACTATTTAAATTCCAAACTCTCTAATACTAAGAAACACTACACACGAAATATAGCAAAATAAGCGCAAACACGCACATTAGGACATCCATGGTGGTGTAGCAGTTAGCACTGCCACCTCACAGCGAGAGGTTCTTTGGTTCGATCCTTGGCTGGGGTGCCTTCTGTGCGGAGTTGCATGTCCTCCCTGTGGTCACGTGGGTTTCCTCCGGGTGCTCCGGTTTCCTCCCACAACCCAAAGACATGCTGTAGGTGGATTGGACACTCTAAATTGGCCCTAGGTGTGAGTGTGTGTGTGTGTGTGTGCCTTCTGTGGAAGGTTGGGCGTCGAGCTGGCAACTCGACACCGTAAAACTCCACTGTCAATCATGAGTGGACAGGTGATCCACTGTGGCAACCCCTAACCGGGAAAAAGACGAAAGAAGAAGAAGAAGCGCAAACACACACGTTAACCTGAAACACTAAATATCTAAGTAAATAACTATCCAAATTCTAAACTCTCTAATAATAAGAAACACTGCACACAAAAAATAGCAAAATAAGTGCAAACGCGCACGTTAATTAGAAAGGACTGGCACACAGGATACCAAACAAGAACAACAAAGGCCAACTAGTTCTCAAAAAATAAGTAATTAAAAGTGAAGAAAAACACTTCAACAAGTCTGAAACTACTCTAACACTATTAAACTCTATCTAGAGCCATATAAATCGCTAAAGAAAAATGGTAATATAGTAATAATAGAAAAAGTCTTAAACTTAGCCACGGGCAAGCAAGAAGCACATCTGAACTCGTAGACGTGGCAAACGAGATCTGGGGATTGTACTGGTGCACTATGGGATAACTACATAGCCACGAGCCAACTAGAAGACTTTGAGCTTTGTAATAGGCAGAGTCAGAGCCAAGGCTCGGCTCTGAACCCCATATGTAAGAATGAAGGCGAGACAGGACTACAGAACATCACTGTGTTACCACATGATAGAGCCATGTTGCCTGATTTTCTTCTGGTTCTATCATTAACCAAATGGTCGATATAGTCAGATTGGGTCTGCCCATATACCCAGGTCCTTAAAGAATCCACAGTTTTAATCAATGTGTGTTGTATTCAATATTCACGCTTCGGTCTTTGTCTCCCAAAATCTATTGTACTTGTTTTTTGCTGCATATGTCAGCATATTGTTTTCCTTGTCCAAGTAATACATTTAGTCAAGTTCTTCTGCAGATATGCCCTATATGTAACATATGTAATCAGTTTACCCATTTTAAGGCATTTGCATACAGACTGTACAACACTTCACATGAAAAAGACAGATCTGAAAGGTGCAACCTAAACAAGGATGGACTTAGGACAGAACCCTAGGGGACACCTTGACTATAACCTAGAGTTTTACCTGTCCAGTTATAGTATGATATATGCCATGTCCTATTTGTAAGCCATGCAGCTATCCATCTTATCAAAATTACATTAATACCTGTTTGTTCTAAATAATTTATCAGTGCTTTGTGTATGATCCTATCAGCAACTGAAGATAAGTCTATCTAAACTATTTTACTGGACATTTTTTTCATTTATACCTGTTACATTACGCCCAGACTAGAGAATGGAATAATAAGCTGGACACTTTATAAGGAAACTAGCATAACTAAATTAGAAAGAGTGCAGCAGAAATATACCAAGGGCATTCATGGAATGTGAATGTTTAATTTATTATGAAAGATTAAAATATCTGAACTTGCACAGTGCCGCATACACATATTTAAGAGCAACTTTAAAGGTAAAACTTTAAAGGTACTTAAGGCATTTAGAGACAACTGCTTCTGGGAATGTTTGGCGTTATTAAAGTGTAGTAGAGAATCATCAGGCAACCTATGTAGGAGATTATATAGAAAAGGAAGATGTACTAACTGATTCTCTGAAAGAATAACTGATGCCTGTACCAAGTGATTCTCTGAAAGAATAACTGATGCATGTAACAGACTAAAAATTGTATTAAAGCAAGCACTAGTTTAAATGTTTTACAAACAACTCAGATACTTATTATAGGGATGACAAATTTACTATATTAGCAGACTAGATGGGTATTATTGCTAGAAATATTGGATGTCATACATGGTGAATTTCAGGAGCCTTATGGTTTCTCACAAACAGGAGTAATCTGGTGGAGGGGATGGAAAAAGGAGACCTCTCATTTTTTTATCTGATTAAGATACTGGCATTCTAATCTCTGACTCAATGTGAGAAGCATAGGATGAGCGAAACTTCATCATCCCTCTTAGTTCTAGATGCATCAAGGTTATGGGTGAGATCAATAGACAATGGGCTACTGACAGGCAAGAGGACACCAACATTTTGAGATGTGCCTGTTATACATGGCTCAGGGATTCATTAGGCCTGCATTCAGCCCACTGCAAGCCTCAGGCTATGTTCTTTAAGGGGTGCTTCCACATCTAAGAAAACAGGTCCTACTGGAAAAAAAACAGCTGCTTGAGTCAAGCTGATTACCTGCACCACGTTAATTATTTGTCTGTGGCACTGCTATCCAGAAACTGATAAGCAGCTCAGCACCTGAAAGCTAGCTGTGATATGGAAGAAAGAGTAGGTAAAAGCCTGACTGACTTCCTTTAGAGGCAGGGTTTGAAAAGATCCAGCTTCAGGAATTATCCTTAACAGTAACTATGAATCCCAAAGCACATTTTCTCAGAACACCAAAGACAGGAAGACTAAAAGGGGTGTGTGGAAAGTAGCACACACACCTAAATCCAGTGTAGTTCTGCTATACACTTTGTCCATGCTACTCTAGCACAGGGGTGTGGCAAAATAATGTGGGGGTTTGAGCCATCTTGCTGTCACATTATGACTCTCACCAGCACTGCTTATGGCTGTAACCTGTACGGAATCAGTAAAGGAGTGTTTGCATGTCAGGTAAGAAGTAGTTGATGATAGAGTCAGTTGTCAAGTAGGAAGGGCCATAAAAGAATAAACAACATTTTTAATGACTATTACCTGTAATTTGGAACCCTGAGTTGGAGAATCTGGAGGTCCCACCTCACTCTCAGTCATTAAGCCCTACTCGACTCAGGGGAGACCAAGGAAGACTAGTCTTGCTCTATTTGCAGATGACATTATTTTATGACTGAACTTATTTGAACCGCAGGTTAGAGATTGCCTTCCATGTCAAGGACTGATATGAGAGTATAGGCAAAGAGAAAGAAATAGGGGGGGGGTCTTAAATGAAAGACCAGCACTGGTAGAAGTTTTAGTTGAATCTAGAACAGAAGTTGCCTTTAAGAAAGGAATAATTAGTACAGCATATAAAATAGTGAAGCCCTTAAAGGTAGAGGCAAAGATATGACAAACGGACTGATATGAACTTTCAAGAATGAACTTACATCAAACAGGGTGTGATTAATGTCTGCCCTCCATTTAGCCTTTTCGCAGTGCTCTATTTAAGGTCTGTGCCTGATTAGGAACCATCCCACAAGTACCTGTGCTTAACAGTTATAAATCTTGTCATCCTCTGAACAGACACAGAGAGGTGAATAGCTTCTTCCTCCTACATCTGTATGTGTCTGGCTAAATCAATGGCACTTACTACACTGCATCATGTCATGCTCCTCTTCCATGCAGTAAAAGAGTGGCCACAGTAGCAATTAGAAGGTGTGAGTGATTTAGCCACTGACAGCGAGGAATTTTCCACTGTGGATGTCAGGGACATAGTCCAAGTTATGCCATTTGCAGAAAAGAACTGGCAGCCTCATGACTAGACTGCCTTCTTAGTGAAGTAGGTAATGTCACAACATGTTCCAGTTTAAGGTGTGTGCAATCTATACAAGTGTGAGGTATTTCAAGAAAAATACAGAATGGAGTGGAAGGTAGGATAAATCTAATTGCAGACTCAACAAGGAGGATACCTGATGCTAGATTTTTTTATTTTGTTAGGACCACTTCTTATTTGATCTACTGGGGTAGCTTATCATGATTTGTGATAATCTTTCCATAACTTGTCTCTAGTAGCCATCTTTTTTTTTTTTTTTTTTTTGTGATTTAGTTAAAAAAATAGAAGTTATGTACTCACCATAATGTTCCATGTTTGTTGTCCATCTTGCCCTTCATTCTTACTGGTTGGGTTCAGAGCCGATCCTCGGCTCCGACTTTGACAAATACTAAAACTCAAAGTCTTTCACTTGTCTTGTGGCTGAACACCTATCCATCATGCAGTGGTGCAATCCCCCAGATCTTGTTTGCTGCTAACCATAATAATGTGTTTACATGTAACCTATTGTAGAATATAGATATAACAAAGAAAGTCAGAGAATCTCCTTGCCTAAGGGAAAAAAAACTCTAAGTTCTCCAGAAGCCTTGGGCTGGGGGAAGGCAGGAGGGTCATAAGAATGAAGGGTGAGATGGACAACAAACATGGAATATTATGGTGAGTACATAACTTCTTAATGTTATGTTGTCCTATCTCGCCTTCTTACTGGTTGGGACAGCATCCTTAGCACCACATTTCCTGGGCGGCTCATGGGAGTACACTTTTTCAGTACAGTGGAACCAAAGGAGGCCCTGTCCCTGGAGGCCAAATCCAAAGTATAGGGCCTTGTCCATGTAGCAGCTGCACAAATATTGTCCATTGATAGTCTAGCTAGATAGGCAGATGATGTTGCTATGGCTCTTGTAGAGTGCCCCTTGACCTTGAAAGAAAGCTCTCTGTTATTAGTACTGTATATAAAGGTAATGCAACTTGAAAGCTAGTTTGAGTGTGTGATCTTAGAAACAGGCATACATTTTTTCCTTCTGAAAAGGAAATAAACAATTGATCAGATTTCCTAAAATCCTTGGTTCTGTGTAAATAGCGGAATTGTCTGCGCACATCTAATTTGTGCAGCTTGTATTCTGCCTTGTTGCCAGGATTGGGGAAAAACACTGGCAGTTCAATAGTTTGGTTTATATTAGTTTGAGAACACACTTTAGGTAAAAAGGATGGGTTAGTTCGAAGAGATACTCTATCTTTATGGACGATCGAGTAAGAAGGTTTGATTGATAGTTCTGAGACTCTCCTTGCAGAAGTAATGGCAACTAATAAAATTGTTTTCCAAGACAGAAATTTGAGATCACATATTGATGAGGGCTCAAATGGAGGTAAAGTTAGATATGATAGGACAAAATTCAAATCCCATGATGATAGGGGCTCTTTAATGGGAGGTCTTAATAAGCAAGTAACTTTTAAGAAAGCTTTGCACAATCTTTGGGAAATAAAGTTAGGAGTCCAGTCACCCATATGAAAACTAGAAATTGCAGCTAATTGGACTTTAACAGTAGCTGCAGCTGAACCTTGTTGAAAGGGCTCTGCCAGGAATTCAAGAATAGAGCAGATTGGGGCAGAGAAAGGATCAATGTCTTTTGATGCTGCCCAGTATGAGAACCTCCTCCATTTATTGGAATAGAACTTCCTGGTTGAAGCCTTGTGTAAAGATACTAAGATATGTTTCACTGCCGGTGTGAAATTGTGAAGCCTGACTAAACATGGAATTGGAGCAGCCATGCTATCAATTTGAGGGTTTGGAGGGAGGGGTGGGGTGTTCCGGATGTATGAGTCAGAAGGTCTGGAACTGGGTCCAGAACCCACGGTTCCTCCAGAAGATGAGGTCAGAGGAAGGGAAACCAAATCTGATGAGGCCAGTCTAGGGCAATGAGAAGTAGCCTGCTTCCCAATGACTTGGCTTTCTGTATGACTTTGGGTATTAGAGGAAAGGGGGAAATGCATAAAGAAGTCCTGGGGGCCAATCATGCACAGGTGTGTCCCTTGGTGACTCCTCCTTAGGGGGGAGTAGGGCAAAGTAGCTGCTGCATTTGTTATTCATGGGTGTTGCAAAGAGATTGTAGCAAGGCTGGCCCCATTTCCAGAAAATGATCTCCGCTATCTCTTGTTTTAGGGACCACTCGTGAGGCATGAGTATTGCCCTGCTGAGTCTGCCTGCTATCACTTTGGATTTCCCTGGAATATGCATTGCTACTAGAAAGCATTGGGAAGATGTAGCCCATTGCCATACACTGAGTGCCTCTCAGGAAAGGGGATAGGATTTGGCTCCTCCTTGCTTGTTTATGTACTAGACTACCGACATGTTGTCTGTCTGAATTGCAACTGTTCCTAATGGAAGAGAGTCTTGAACTGCTTGCAACACCAAAAGCACTGCTCTCATATCTAGGACACTGATGTGCAAATGGGCCTCGTGCTCCTGCCATGTGCCTTGGACCATCCTTCCCAGATAATGCCCTCCCACCCTATCTGGGAGGCATCCATGGTCACTGTCGTCACAGGTTGTTGTAGGGTAAAGGGGCGACCTAATGTCATTTGACTGGAGAGATGCCACCACCGTAGATCCTTCTTGCATGACATGACTCTGTGATTCTGATCTGGTGAGACGTGGGAAGTTCTTGAAATGACCATTGAGAAAAAAAGAAGCCACTGCAGAATTCTCATGTATATCCGGGCTAGGGGAACTAGGGTTATCATTGCTGCCATGGTTCCTAGAACTTTTACGACTGTTTTCACTTTCCCTTTGGTTCTTGGCAGAAGGTTGGAAATCTGTTGTCTGAGTAAAGAGGCTCTCTCTGCAGGTAACTTTGCCATCATGAAGACGGTGTCGAGATCTGCTCCTATATATGTAATATGCTTACATGGCAACAAGGCAGATTTTTTTGAATTTATTGTTATCCCCAAGTGAGAACAAAGTTGTAATGTGGCTTCTCTTGCCTGTTGTAGTAGATGTCTGGTGGTGGCAGTCATGACTCCGTCATCTAGGTAAGAAAACACTTGAAATCATATTCGTCTCAAGTGAGCCGTGCCTACTGCCATGCATTTGAACACTCTGGGGGCTGTAGTGAGACCAAAGGGCAGAGCTCGGAATTGGTAATGACAGGTTCTCAGCCGGAAGCCCAAATGACTCCTTGATGGCCTGTCCATTTTTATATGGAAGTACGCATCCTGGAGGTCTATCGAGCACATCCAATTGTCTTTCCCTAAAAAAGGGAAGAATAGACTGCAGTGTCACCATTCGGAACTTTGACTTCTTTACAGATTTGTTTAGTTTGCTGAGATCCAAGATGGGTCTCCATTCCCTGTTCTTTCTGGCACTAAAAAAAATATTGAGTAAGTTCCGAATCCTATTTGGTCTGCGGCGACTCTTTGGATGACTCTTTTGTCCAGTAACTTTTTGAATCTCCACGGTTGCCTGTTCCCTTTGACTGGGTGGAACATCTGGGATTTGTCTGACGTGTGGAATGTGAAGGCAAAAGGGAATTTAATAACCTTTGGATATTATACTTTGTACCCACTTGTCTTTTGTGATCTCTCGCCAGGTTTCCGGGTACAAAAGATAAATGCCCTCCCAACTACCTCCAGAGGAGGCCAGGCGGGCCTCCATTCAGGAGCACTGGAAGGCTTGGCCGAGAAAGGAATCACAGTCACCCTGATTTTGCGGACCCCCTCTGCCACATGGACGATGTCTACCATTACTACTTCCCCCTCTGCCTCTGGGGAAGGATTCACCTCGTGCATCTTGAAAAACTCCCTGGGATTTTTTGAACCACATTTTCCACACTTCTGACCCTTAGGATATGGTCTGGACGGTACGGAAAAACGTACTCAAACGGCAGAGAGAGTTTTCCCTTTCTGCTCGCATCTGGTGAGTGTGTCTTTGACTTTTGGTCCAAAGAGTGAGGAACCATCGAAAGGGGCATTGACAAGGGTAGACTTGAAAGGTTCTGCAAAATTACACAAGCGCATCCAAGAGTGTCTCCTTAGGGAAACTCTTGAGCCCGCTACCCTACTTGCGCCATCCGCAGTGTAAGAAATCAGTCTCATGGAGGAGTCCACTACGAAATTTAAGGTGAACAGTTGAGAGGATATCTTATCTGAGACCCCTGCAGCTAATGTACCTTGAAGAGCATCTCCTAACTCTTTCAGGAGATCTCTTTGAAGTCTAGTGAAGTGCGTTAGGTAATTCAGCTATCTAAGGTCAAAATTCGCTGATGAAAAAATACGCTTCCCATATCTGTCCATCATTCGAGACTCCTTGTACGGTGGATGGACAGATGAGGATGTTTCGGAAAGTTCTTTCTTAGTGCTGCTGCCACCACCATAGCATCTACAAGGATGTCTTTTGTAAGAAATTCTTTGTCTGTTGGGGCTGCAATAAATTTACTTGGCCTCCGAGGGACCGGTTCCATTGCATCTGGTGACTCCCATGCCTTTTGACTAACTAGTTCTAGAAGTTTGTTGAAAGACAGAGACACCTAGGTGGCTGAACGTTGAGATCTAAAGGCCTTCAGGTACACTGACTCCACATCAAAAGGGTTGATGGGTTTCCAGCTGCCTCTGTTTAAGGATTTCTAGAATATCTGCAAAGGAGATATCCTCAGAAGGCAATCATGGGGACCCTGCTGACTCCTCGAGGTCAGTGTCCGAGGTGACTGACTCATCTGGTGATTCCAGGTGCTTCCCCTTGCAAAGTGTCTTCCAGGGAGCCTCCTCAGAATGGTATTCTGGAGAGGTCTCGGGAGACTGTTGTTCGTCCAATGGGGCACCCTGAGGCCTGGAATCTCTGCTGTCCTGTGGTTGGAGTGGTGCCGAGACAGAAGTCGGTGCTTTAGGGGGTAGAATGTTAGTACTTTTGTGCAGAGCTGTAGGGGGGAACAGCACACTCTTCATCAGTTGAAAAGCCATTCTCCCCAGCTCCGAGGACACCTCCGATTCTGAAGAAGCAGAGGGAATCCCTGGCGCCAAGGTGGCCAGCTCCAAACCCACTTTTTTGGAGCCGAGCTCAACCGCGCCAAAGCTCCAAGAGGCAAGCTAGGAACCGAAGAGTCTCGGGTCCGAGCATCCCCTCCGGATCTGACCGTAGATGGGCTCCAAACCTGAGACTCTCTCGGCTCCAAAATCTGTGGTGCTGTGGAGCTTGTTATTTTCTGATCCAGAAGGTTTTGGATCCGATTGGGTAGTTTTTGCTGTTTTCTCTGGCGGTTCCGAATGGCCAGAGGAAGATGAAGAAGATCTCTTGGTAGGTTTGTCAGTTTCAAGGTTTGTCAATTTCAGATGGAGACTTAGTCTTACTGGAGGTTCTCTGACTTTCTAAACTTTCAGAGAAAAGAGACTGCAGAAGACCTCTTACATTAAGTTTGTTTTTCCTGGATAGTAAAACCCTAGAGCTAAAGGAATGGCAGAAGGTACATGTTTCTTGTAAATGGATGGCTCCGAGACAGTACACACAGATACTATGATCATCGGTCAAGGACATTTTCTGGGAGCACTTTTGACATTTTTTTAAACCAGATTACTTCATTTCTTTTTGGTCTTTAGACATTATGGCACAACAAGCTACAACTATTTTTATATATATTCAAACCACACACTGAAAAAGATTATATAAGTATGTATATAACTAAATTAAAACTGCAAACTACACTGATAGCTCTAAGATATTGCAAAGTCAGCAAAAGAAACAAACTAGTCTACAAAGGAAGGAAGTTAGCTATACCCTCTAACTTAAACGGGCAGAAGCTTAATTAACTACCTGAAGGGAACATAATCACAATGTTACAAACACAAGAGATTGGAAGCACTTCTAACTTAAACAGTGCTCCAACATGCAAATACAACAAAAACCCTAGGGATAGGAGAAACAATGACCAGACGAGAGAAGTGATGGTCAACCACAAAAGCCAAAAACGGCAATATATATATATATATATGTATATGTATATATATATATATATATATATATATATATATATATATATACACACATACACTAACAGCAAGAGTGAAAAAAACACACTATATTATAAGAAATGCAACTAACTAATCTTAACGCTAATTACAAGTAACTATAAGAAAATATTAAGATTTTAATGAAAAAATCCAACACTTAGCCATGGCCAAGATGAAGAACCTCCAATCTGTTTACACAGCAAACAAGATCTGGGGGATTACACCGCTGCATGATGGGTTAGGTGTTCAGCCATGAGCCAAGTTAAAGACTTCGAGCTTTAGTATTCGGCTTAGTTGGAGCCAAGGATTGGCTCCGACCCAACCAGTAAGAATGAAGGTGAGATAGGACAACATAACATTCTAACTTTCATTCTGAGGCAGCACATAGGTGTCTGAATGGAGAGATGAAATCAGCAAAACAGAACAGTAGTATTGCTGAAACTGAATACATCCGCATAACTTAGTGATAACTTTCACATGCAGGACACTGTTTTATAAAATTTCGCAAAGATGACATTGATATATAGATTGTATTTCATATATCATGGAGAATGGTAGGTTAAAAATTAAATAGACTGGGTGCACCGGTAGAAGGATAAAAAATTGCCTAATCATGGTATACACACTGGTACTAGAACTGGAAAAACAAGCAACGTAGAATTTTAAGGACATAGAAACATTCCTACCAAAGGGTTATGCCAGGCTCAAGGGAAGGATGCTCCTGTTGGTAGGAGGAAGTAGCAGCTGACTTAAAAGAAAACTGACAGGCCAAAAAGAGGAACAGAGAGGATAAAGCAGACAGTTGAGGAAAAAGAAGAAATTATGTATTGTTACTATTAAGGGATAAATCCACACAGATAATATTTAGAAAGATTTAGACAGAAAACAGAAAAAAAGAAAATACTTGGACAAAAATATGTCAAAATCTACAAATAACATTTATATTCCTTAATCCAACAGATCAATGGAAAAAGCAATATATATAGATGAAAAAAATACACACTGGGCCACCTGGAAAAATAAATGATAGAGAAAGTGAGAAAATACAAACCAGAGGTCTTTAAAAGGGATAAAAAAAGAAATATAAACATGGGAAAGAAAAAGACATCTCATATATTGCAATACGTATGCAAAGTAGAAAGCCAAACTAATCAATATGAAAAAGAGAAATACATGCAAAGGCAGCTAGATATGGAAATTTTCTCATCACAAAAAAGCACTGGAAAGAGGTATGTAGAAAATAAGATTAGTGAGGTAGAAATTAAACAAATAGAAACTAAAAGTGATGGATCATCTGCAAATTGAGGTGTTTAGTGTGGCAACTCCAAAACAAGTAGTGTCACAACATGATGGACAAGTGGTTCCCCAGATAGAGATCAGCGGGTGGAGCGGGACATAGAAAAGGATTTTCCACAGGGCAAAGTTGCAGAATCTCTTGTAGTAGGCATGTATGAAAGTCCAGTTAAAGTTGAAAGGGTTGGAACAGAAAAAGTGGTATCGCTGACGCTAATTTTGCAGTGTGATGGGCCAATGCATCCACATATAGAGGAGAAGCAGATAAAGCAGGACGTATCTGAATAAGGTATGTCACAGGAGGATGTTCTTTAATTCTCTGTAGAAGACTCAAAGGAAACAAAGAACAAAGAAGGTGCTCTCAGTCTAGAAGAAAATGATCTAAAGAAAGACCTGCTCGATTCAATAGACATTGACAGACATATTAAAACAGATGAAAGAAACAGATTACAGAACATAAATAAAACCTAAAACATTAAAATATTGGTAAATCAGATTAAGAGAGTAAATGAGACTATTAAGACAAATTTGTGTGATATAACAGAAATAAACAAGATATATTACTATATTACCCCTACTAGGAAGAATGAACTTTATTTGGTATTAATCAGAGTCTCTTTAACTGATGGCAGGTGTACCCAAAAAGACTGAATTGTAATTAAATCAAAAGGTGCTTCAACAAAGAATTAGTTTAAGGGTGTGCACACTTATGCAACCAGCTTACTGTACGTTTTTTATTTTTTATATTTTTCCCTAACATATTTGTTTGTTTTTCAATTGAATTCTACAGGTTATAGGTCACAATAAAGAAGGGAAACTTTCTGAAATTAGTTATTGTGTGTGGTCTCATTTTTTTATATCACAAAAACCTTGCATTTTAACAGGGGTGTGTAGTGTGTAAACTTTTTATATCCACTGTACTTAGAAACATAGATGTACTAAAAGCAATGCAAAGAATCACACATCTGACCAGGATTTATTGCACAATATTTCCAATAATGCGTCCACAACCAATTAATGCACTATCTCACCCAAAGTACTCTCAACATGGTTTTAGGCCACATCACAGCACCACATCAGCCCTCCTATCCTTCTCTAACTCTATCAACATCAACCGAAACAATAACAAACTTACCTCAGATATCTTCCTAGATCTCTCTAAGGCCTTTGATATGGTCAATCACCGACTGCTTCTCTGTACCCTGAAGGACCTGTCACTGAATAGTAGCTCAATTAAATGGTTCCAATCTTACCTGTTTGACAGACAGCAAGCAGTTTTATGGCAGAATACCCTATCCACACGTCTACCCATTACTCTAGGAGTCCCCCAAGGCTCCATACTAGGACCACTACTCTTCTCAGTCTTTATCAATGACCTACCCACCATCACTCCCAAGGCCACCTGCATCCAATATTAGGATGACTCTTACTTTAATATGTACTGCTTCCTCCTCAACTGAGCTTATGACCCTAACCCAGAATACTTTCAAGGATGTAGAAAAATGATTTGCAAACTGTCAGCTTCTATTAAACCCCAATAAAACTAAACTGCTCATCTTTTCCCTCACCCGCAAATCCTCTTCACCATTCTTTACTATACGTTCCAACAATGGCACGATTATATCCCCAGATACTCGCACAAAACTCCTGGGCGTCACAGTCGATAATGCCCTAAAATATGATATCCATGTCAATCAAACCATCAAAACTGTCAACAAAAAACTGGGCTCCCTATACAGGATCGAACCCTTCCTCACTCCTTTTGCAAGAACCACTATTGCTCGGTCCCACCTACTATCTACTCTCCTCTATGCCTCTCCCCTCTTCACTAACCCAAACGAAGTCACTCTTACCAAACTTGCTAGTTGTTAAAACTATATTGCTAGATTTGCTACAGGTGCTACCTCTAGGACCCACCATTGTATCAACCTAACTCAACTAGGATGGCTGGAGTGGCACAGTCTTCTTCAATACAACCAACTTATAATAACCCACAAAATACTATATCAACCCGAAAAAACACCAGCACTAAATAAGATCATCATCACCATACAGCAACCTGAGGTCACTACGTTCTGCTGACAAACTGCTGGTACAAACAACCAACAGCATAAATGTGGCTGGGGACTCTCTATTCGCCAACTCAGTAGGCAAAACTTGTAATATGCTACCTGCCGAATCTACTCACCAATCCTCTTTAACCCAGTTAAAAAAAAAAAAAAAAAAGCCTCAAACTACAATTTCAGCAGCATTGGCAGTGTCCCTGCTTAAACCCTGACTAATCACCACCTGCTGTTCCTGCAAACTCTCCCTAAGCATTTCAATTATATACTCTGATAAGTGTATGAATTCTTGAAGGGACTTTGCCCATAACTGCGTGTATTATTGTCAGAAACTGAAGCCGCATGATTTTGATGTTGTCTATGTCTTATCTATGTTTGTAAACCTACTGAAAACTGCATATTATACTTATCTCTAAATGTTTCAAGTGTTCCTAATGTATTTGTACTCTGCTTTTTGGGGCTTTTCTCCCTGGGCCTCCGCTGAAAATGGACATATATCCAGTTGGACTTTCCCGGTAAACAAATGTAAAATAAATAAATAAATAAATAAAAATAAATAATGAAAGTACAGTTGTGTAAAATCTTACCATAACTGTAGATTGCCTTTCTCTTCATTAATGCAATATTCCTTACAATAGGGATCCCCTTGCCAAGAGTGACCCTATGTCTGGATAGTATACCAAAGCCTTTAGGTAGCTAAGGGTACGCCAGATGTCACACCTATGCTCCCTGCGTACAGCTTAGGGCATAAAGGTGATGTCTGGATGTACCATCCTCAGAAGTCAGACCTCCAGTAAGAATGAGAGTCCAAGGATTAGAGAGGTAACAAACACATCCAGTAGGGAAAAGAAACAGGGGAGAAGGAGGGACTGAATATTGCAACAGTGAAGAGAAGGACATCTTCCATTATGATAAGATTGTACACAACTGTACTATATCCTTCCATTTTACTGCTGTAGTTTTCTTTACAATATGTGGAATGCAAAATTCAGGAAGAAGAGAGGGAGGAGGAAGGACCACCATAGCCCTCTAAGAATCCATGAAGAATGGCCCTAGCAAAACCAGCTCTAGCCCTCGCTAACACATCCAACTTAAACTGCTTGGTAAACGTATGCACAGAAGTCCAAGTAGCTGCCTCAAAAATAGAGTTAGTATCGAAACCCTTGAAGAAAAGCACCAGAAGAAGCCACAGCTCTAGAAGATGAGTGTTAACAGAACAAGGAAGGCTCTTGTCATGAAAAGAATAACAAAAGGAAATGGCTTTAGATATCCAAGAAGAAACAGTTTGCTAGAAAACAGCCAACCCTAAAGATCTAGGATGAAAAGAACCAAAAAGCCGATCAGATGTGTGTTAAGTTTTGGTTTTATCCAAATAAAATTTGAGTTGTCTATACACATCGAAAGTGTGCAAAACCATCTCACTAGCAGATTATGGAGAAGGTAAAGCAGTGGATAGATGAAGAGACTGATTTAGAGACAACTCATTCACAACTCTGAGCATAAAAGAAGGATTAGTAGAAAGGGACACCCTGTCCTTATGCAAAACTAAAAAAAAAGGACAAGCCATGGGCTTGAAGCTCAGACATTCGTCTGGCAGAAGTAAGGGCCAATAGAAAAACAGTCTTCCAAGAACAATGCTGCAGTGAAGCTGAAGTCACACTCTCAAAAGGAGCCTGGCTCAATTTCTCCAAAACAAAATTAAGATTCCAGGAAGAAGGGACAGGCTTCCTGGGAGATCTAATATGAAGGACGCCTTTAAGAAACTGTTTAGCCTCAAATCTAGAGTCTAAAGGAGGAGCTATAGGCAGATAAGCAGAAATAGCTGACAAGTGGGCCTTAACAAAAGAATATGCCAACCCAGAAGTTCACACAGATAAGAGAGAACCAAAGGAATATCCACAGAAAGTGGATCCATGTTACGAGAAAGACACCAAAAAGAAAACTTCTTCCATTTGGATAAGTAGGATTTCCTAGTAGTGGGTTTGCTGGCCTCCTGCAGGACCCTAAGCACGTTCTCAGAAAAAGGTGTCTGTATGGAATCAATGCTATCACCCACAGTGTTAACTGAAGAGTGGACAGGTAGGGATGAGTGAGAGATCCCCTGACTTGTATTAGTAGGGCTACCTTGTGAGGTAACCTGTGATGACTGCCCTTGGCTAAATGCAGAAGACTAGGGAACCAATGCTGTCTGGGTAAAAAAAGGAAGTTATGTACTCACCATAACGTTCCATCTGAGTTGTTGCTCTTCATTTGTCTTCAACCTGTGGGTTCCCGGATCTGACAGGGATCCGACTCGACTGCATATCCAGTACCTGATCCGAGCTCCAAGCTGCTCCCTTTCCCATAATACCTCTCTTTCCTTCATCAGTTCAGATTGAGTTTGTTGCCTAACTTAGCATCCCAACCTGACCAAAAAAACCTTGTCCCATGACAAAAATCTCCATAAGCAAGAAAAGGAGAACAAGATGCATCCCTGTCGTGATCATATCCTCTACCAGCCAGACCACCAATACAGTCTATGCAAAGAAAATATACGTACAAACACACTGAAAGAATCCAACAATGAACTGCTAAGGCAAGAAAAGTCAGGCACAAGCAGCAGCCGGTAACAAAACAATTTAATAGTAAAGCGCTTTTCGTCGATACAGTGTAAAGACTTCCTCAGACAAAAAGTTCAACGTGAAAACCATTTAAATAGTTAAAACCAGCAGCTAAGTACAGAAGCACGCCAGAGTGGGATAACCAGAAGTACTAACATTACAGCACCGGACTGCTTGCAGGTTATAAACAACAATGCCAGCGCGGATGGAGGTGATTTTGTGGGGCTCCCAGTCCTTGACACTTGGCTAACGAACAAGTTTTCGTTCGTACCTGCTAACCTGGTGGTAGATGCCCGTGATGATAACTACAGAGGTAACAACTCTGAGAGTGACTTAAAACCTGATATTGTTGTGCAACTTAAAAACTTTGATAGCCAGCTAGTTAAGCTAAAAAAGTTACAACTTGAAATTGCTTATTTTAAAGAATGCTTGTTACATAAAGTTGTTCCTAAAGGCTTACGGAGGTCTCAGTTTCCGACAGGCATTACAACTGGTTCTGATTTTTATAATGACTTGACATCACTATTTGATAGACATGGCTTTGAGTTACTCAAAGTAATGACAAAACATTATAACATATGGATTACCGACTTAAACGCTAAGGTCATGAATCTAGATAATGAAATTAAACACCATACAGAATTTGGGCGGTACAAATACGACTACAGCCGTATTTTTGACAGTATTGACCAATATTTAGATAAATTGAAAAACAATAAGATCAAGAAACTTGACCGCGACTTAAAAGCTTATAGAGATCATAAAGCTTATCCATCTTTCTTTAATACACAACATCGGCGAGGTCCTAGCCATTTTGAGTCTGGCATACGTGTGACTAGTGAAGACTTTGATACTTTGGTTGCCACTTATGGCGAAAACTTAGGTATGGTCACTAACAACATTCCATGTGAAGCGAATGTGGCTCCTAATAATGACTCACTCGAGCCATACCAGGAGGTCAGGAGGAGTGAGAGGTTAATTAACCGTAATCAGTCGCACGATTATAATGCACAACAGAATTCAAATTTTCGGCAAGTACATCAGAATGGGGCCAGACCAAAGCAGCAAAACAATTTTGTCCAAAACAAGGGTTTCAAATCGAAGTCCAAGACATACAGGACTTAATAGTGTCTGATGTCGGTGAACATATTTGTTCCGACAATTTAGTGGATGCAAGACCTTTGTCGGACATCAATTGTCCACTATTTTGTCATGTTTTTCCTTTCGGTGAAGAACATTTAGCTGATGTTGATATTGATATGGATAGTGTGGAATTAGACGTACTGTCAAATCAGGATTTACACACACCTAACAGTAGTGTATCCACTGAGACCTTAATACCTGTAATAATCACCAATTCAACAGGTGACTTTAAGGTGTATAATTTTTCTTCCGCTGTTATATCTATGGATATGGTTGAACTTTTATCAAAGGGATATACTTATGTCCCCCGACAAAGATTTGATTTAGTTCAGACAATTATTGATATTAAATTGTTCTCAAGAAAATTTAATTTTAATTTAATAATGGGGGGTAACCCTTATGTGATGGAGTCTGACCCTTTTAGGATTGCAAGTACTTACAACCCCCCACTTCATCCACTAGTCCAAATTTTTGAACAAATGTGCAAGCTTGATATTAGGCAGATAGCTGGGTGCACATATAAAGTTAATAGGAATAACCCCAGTAGTAAAGTTGAATACGAACTATTGGAGTTCATCCGCACTCAGAACATACGAGTGTGTAAACCGGATAAGGGTGGGGGATTGGTAATCTTTGACAAATTAGATTATTGTGAACGGATGGCCAACCTGTTAGACAGCCCAGCTTATTCACTTAGTTCACTGTCAGAGGTAAATGGGGCATTATAGAGCTATAAAAAATAGCATAGAGGATATGTTTATTGAAGGTAGGATTGAACAGAAAATGTATAATTATTTGACTACCTCTTTTCCTAGGTTCCCGTGTCTTTTCGGGATACCAAAAATTCATAAAAGTATAACTGACCCCCCAATGAGACCGTTAATGGATGGTCGAGGTTCACCTACCTATCCATGTGCTAAATTTATAGATTCTATTATACGGAAATATTTGACCTCGGAAACCCAGATTTGTAAAGATTCGTGGTCTTTTTTGGAAAAAATTGATAATGTAGTTTTTGACAATAGATATAATTTCATCACTATAGATGTCAAGGACTTGTATACTTGTATTCCCCATGATACTGGTATTGAATGGGTCATCTTAATGCTTAAGAAAAATGGGGCTTCTAATATGGAAATGTCTGTAGTAACTGAGATGCTTGAAATTATCTTGTATAATAACTTTTTTATGTGCAATGAGAACTTTTTACTGCAAAAAGTTGGGGTCGCCATGGGTTCCCCATGCGGGGCTAGTATAGCCAATGCAGTTATGGCTTATTGGGAGACAGAATTTGTATTCAAGGATGCTGAAGTTATGGAATATATTGTTTTTTATACACGTTATTTGGACGATATATTTATCTTAGTAAAAGGTGAAGAAGCGGCCAGTAATCTGTTATTAGACAAATTTAACAATTCAACCAATTTTTTAAAATTTACATCTACCTTCAGTAGTACATCTATTGCCTATTTGGATATTTTGCTATCAAAAAATAGTGAGATTAGTGGATTTATGGCTAATATACATCGGAAATCCATATATTCAAATTCCCTCCTCTATTACTCAAGCTGCCATCCGACATACCAGAAACGTTCAGTAATAAAGGGACAACTAGTAAGGGCAGCCCATATAGTGACCTTGGACGACGACTTCAATATAGAATGTGGAAAATTGAGGAACATGTTTACCATAGGGGGTATCCTACAATATTATTAGAAGAATTGATTAACAAAGTCATGACTAAAAGATTCAATGGGACTTATAAGCCTTTATTGATTTTTAAGGAAAGCCAAGCACTTCAGATTATGACTAACAACCAGGCTGTCCTAGAGGGCCGCAGGGACAGCAACCAATTTAATACTAACTATATGGGGATGAAACTTATTCTAACATTTAGCCCATTTAGTTATCAATGTATTGAAAGTATTAAGAAAAACTGGGCATTGTTTAAAAGTAACCCATCTATTTATGAAAAGGTTGGAGAACTCCCCACTATTACCTATAGGAAGGGAAGAAATTTGAAATCATTATTGGAACAACCAGCATATAATTTTATTAGAACAGTGGGTATGTTTAAATGTCAAAATTGTAATTATTGTAAATATATCTTTGAGACGAATAGGGTCAATATACAGAACCATCAATATAATTGAAATCTAGATTTAACTGTAATTCTAAAATGGTGGTTTACTTAGCGTTGTGCCAAGGATGTTCTGCGTTCTATGCTGGTAAAACTGAACGCAGACTCCGTGAGCGCATTTATGAGCATCAATACGCGATAAGTAGAAATAAACTTGACAATGCACTTGCTAAGCATGTATCTGAATGTATGAACCACAATTTTAAATTCTTAGTATTGGATCAGGTGACAATTAATAAGAGGGGGGCACCTATGCCTTTATTATTGGAGGAGTTAGAATTAAAATGGCAAATCAAGCTTAACGCTTGTTTGTTTCCAGGTTTAAATGAGATGTGCTCGATTATTAGTGTTTTAAAATTGCAGAGTTTGAAAAGGTGAATGTCTTTGGTTTGGTTTATTGATCGCCATTACTAGACAACGTTCAGTCATGTCAAGTAAGGTATATAACTTCTGACATTAATGATAGACTTAGTTACTATTTTAGTCAGTAACTTTACCTCAAGTCATGGATTAGATAAGGAAATGTAATGTATAAAGTTTTTGAAGTTTATGAATATATGAACCCAATTTTTTGTTGATTGCAGTTATTAACATGTATCTTTGAAGAGCTTGATACCTTTACCCTTTGGTTTTTTAAGTTATATAGGAGGGGAGTTTTTTTTAAAAAAAGCACTTAGGTGCTTTATTAATTAATTATTGTATTTAATTGAGTAATTGGTTTTAAATATTTAAATGGTTTTCACGTTGAACTTTGTGTCTGAGGAAGTCTTTACACTGTATCGACGAAAAGCGCTTTACTATTAAATTGTTTTGTTACCGGCTGCCGCTTGCGCCTGACTTTTCTTGCCTTAGCAGTTCATTGTTGGATTCATACAGTCTATGCAAGGCAGGGGGAAGGAGGGAGGGACGGTTGAAAACAAATGAAGAGCAACAATTCAAATGGAATGTTATGGTAAAGTAGATAACTTCTTTATCAAAAGTTGTTGTCTTCATTTGGTCTTCAACCTGTGGGACAGAGTCCCCAGCTACTAAACAGCTGGGAAGATCTCATGGAAGGATATTCCAGAGCATGACGGAGCCAAAGGATGCCCTGTTCCTGGATAGAATTCCAGCTTATAATGCCAGATGAAAGTATGTGAAGAAGCCCAAGTGGCCGCAGAGCAAATATCATCTAAACATACTCTGGACCAAAAGGCTGCTGAGGTAGCAATAGATCTAGTGGAATGCATTTTCACATCAACTGGTGGGGATAACCCACTAACTGAATATGCCAGGGTAATACATTGGGAAATCCAATGGGCAACAGTGACCTTCGACACTGGTTTCCCTAAGAAAGGCCTATAATAGGAAATAAAGAGTTGGTCAGACTATCAAAAGGATTTAATCCTGTACAGGTAAAAACTTAACGGTCTATGCACATCTAGCAAATGCAATTTGTACTCTCCCTTATTTTGAAAATTTGGGAAGAAAACCAACAGATTAATCACCTGATTAATACTGGACTTCGAAGCTACTTCAGGAAGAAAGGAAGGCTTAGTGCACAAGGACACCCTATCCTTATAAAATATCAAATAAGGAGGCCTGATCGACAATGTTTGAAGTTCCGAAACCCTTCTGACAGATGTAATAGTGACCAAGAAAGCCATCTTTCCAGGACAGAAATTGTAAGTCCACAAAAGCTGCAGGCTCAAAGGGAGGGGGGGTGACCAGAGCTTAAAGAACTAACTTAAGATCCTAAGGAGGTGTTGGGTCCTTAACCAGTGGCCAAAGTAGAAAGGTGCCTTTCAAAAAAGCTTTACAAAGCTTAGAAGAGGCTAGAGAAGTCATGTTGTTGCCTACATGAAAGCTAGATATAGCTGCTGGTTGGACCTTGACTATAGAAGAACTGGCACCTTGCTAAAAATTCTAAAACCGCTGGAACCTGGGCAGTGAAGGGGGTCCAGGTCACGCTGTGAAGCCCAGATAGAAAAACACTTCTACTTACTGGAATTAACCTTCCTGGTAGAAGACTTATGACCCTCAAACAAAATCCTTTTGACTGGTGAAGATAACCCAGGAGTCCTGATTATCATGGGAACTGGAGCAGCCAAGCGGTGAGCTTCGGACAGACCAGATCTGGATGCAGAATCCCTGAAGGATGATAGATGACATCTGGAGTCAGATCTAACATCCATGGTGGACCCACAAGATGAGACCACAGAGAGGGGAACCAGATTTGGCGAGGCCAGAATGGGGCAAGGAGGATGACTAAGCTCCCCAGCCTGCGAGCTTTCTGAAGAAATTTCGGTATTAGGGGCAGAGGAGGATAAGCATACAGAAGAATGGGGGGCCAAGCATGAATCAGAGCATCTCTGTGGGGGCTTCCCCTGGTGGGGGGTTCAGAGTGAAATCTCGCTGCACTTCACGTTGGAAGGAGAGGCGAAAAGATTGCAGCAAGGCTGACCTCACTTGAGAAACAGATCTTAGGGTGAGTTGCAGTTTAAAAGTGGGCATGTAGTTAGCGGGGATGGGGACACCTGTTGTAGTGACAGTGAGATATTGTTGGGCTAGAGTTTGTACGGTTTCAGTAAAGAATGTATTGAATGATTCAGCTATATTGTCCTTTGTTAAACCTGATGTTGGGGGTGGGGTGATTGTTTTACCAGGGTGTATTAACTTGTTTAAACCTGCCCAGAATTTCTTAGGGTTATTCATGTGTTGGGTTTGATGGGTAATGAAGTAGTTTCTCTTGTCTTGGATTACTAGTTTTTTGGTTAGATTCCTAATCTGTTGGTAGGCTTGCTGTGTACTAGGGCTTCTATTGGACCTCCAGGTTGTTCAGGCTCTATTTCTTTCAGCTATTTTTTGCCTAGTTTCCCTAGTTAACCATGGGACTGGTTTTGACTTTACTCTAGTAGTCAAAAAAAAAAAAAAAAAAAAAACACCAAACAGTAGCCATACTTCACGTGAAAATATAAAAATAAAAAGACGGCAAGGATCACCCAAAGATACCAAAAAGAACTTTAATGACAAAGCATTAAACAGTAAGCACTTTTATCACATATAGTGACTTCCTCAGACTGAATAATGACAAAAAACAGGTAGTTCTGTACTCACCATAACGATCGATGTATGTGGTCCATCTCGCCTCACATTCTTTACTCACGGGTTCTCGGCTCCGACTCGGCCAACTTATTTTCTAATACGAAGTCTCTAATGCACCTCACCCTAGTCCCAGATCTAGTTTGCAGCCATCCTAATCAAACCCACGCACACAACTGCCACTGGTGGGAGCTCCAGCCTGAAAGGAAAGAAAAAACAACGGACATTGAAGGGTTCTCAGAACCAGTTTTCCTCCAAATCCTATAGGAAGGGGGCAGGTGGGAGGGTACGTAAGAATGTGAGGCGAGATGGACCACATACATTGATCGTTATGGTGAGTACATAACTACCTGTTATGTAGTCCTATCTCGCCTACATTCTTTACTCACGGGACAGCGTCCCCAGCACCGCTATCCTGGGCGGCTCATAGGAAAATACTCCTGAGAACCGTGGAACCAAAGGATGCCCGGCCCCTAGAAGCCACATCCAACTTGTAATGAAGGTGTGCGGAGAAGCCCAAGTGACTGCAGCACAAATATCATCCAATGAAAGCCTAGCATGGTACGCTATTGATGTAGACACTGCCCTGGTAGAATGAGCTTTAACGGGAAAAGGTCAATTTCTGCCTGCTAACGAATAGATAAAGGAAATACAATCTTTGATCCATTTAGAAATTGTGCTCTTGGAAATAGGACAACCTGTACTGTTTTCTGAAAAGGACACAAACAGTTGATCAGACTTCCTAACATGCTTAGTCCTGTGTAAGTAGAATTTTAGTTGTCTGTGCACGTCCAACTGGTGAAACCTAAACTCTGCTTTATTGGAAAAGTTCGGAAAGAACACCGGTAACTCGATAGACTGATGCAGATTAACGGTGGATGACACCTTCGGAAGGAAGGACGGGTTAAGTCTCAGGGAAACTCTGTCCTTATGGAAGGTCAAATACGGAGGCTTAATGGACAAGGCTTGAATCTCTGATACTCTTCTGGCCGATGTAATGGCGATCAGGAAAGCTGTCTTCCAAGATAGAAATTTTAATTCACAGGTGGCAGCCGGTTCAAAGGGCGGTGAAGTGATGGCTTGTAACAAAAGGTTTATATCCCATGGCATGACAGGTTCTGAAACCGGAGGGCGAAGTAACCAGGCGCCTTTCAAAAAGGCCTTACAAAGTTTATGGCCCATAAGAGAAGGCTCGTAAGATGTATGAAAGTTGGAAATTGCAGCCAGCTGCACCTTAATGGTAGCAGGCACGGAACACTGTCGGAAAAGCATGGCTAAAAAGTCTAAGACTGACGGAATTGGGGCTGTGAGGGGGTCCAAACCTTGTCCTGAGCCCAAATGGAGAATCTCTTCCACTTGCTGGAATAAATCCTTCTGGTGGAAGACTTATGAGACGAAGACAAGATGTGTACCACCTCTGGTGAAAAGGAATGTCGTCTAACTAGTGATGGAAGTGGAGCAGCCAGGCTGTCAACCTGAGGGTGCGCAGGGAGGGGTGGAGCTGTCCTGACATATGAATCAGTAGGTCTGGCACTGGGTCCAGTGTCCAAGGGCCGTCCACTGCATACTGCTGAAGAAAGGGGAACCATACTTGTTGAGACCAGTGTGGAGCAATTAGAATCATCCTGCTTCCCAAGGATATGGCTTTCTGAATCACTCTTGGTAACAGAGGAAACGGAGGGAAAGCATAGATCAAACTGGGGGGCCAATCATAGACTAGAGCATCCCTGGGTGACTCTCCCTGTGGGGGGATCAGTGTGAAGTACTTGCTGCATTAGGCATTGAGAGAGCTGGTGAAGAGATCGCAGCAAGGCTGACCCCACCTGTTGAAAATATGAACCGCCACTCGGTCATTCAGGGACTACTTGTAAGGCATCAGAATAGCTCTGCTCAGCCTGTCCGCTATCACGTTGGTCTTTCCCGGAATGTGCGTTGCCACTAAAAAACGTTGGGAAGACACTGTCCAATGCCACACTCGCATGGCCTCTCTGCAGTGGGGCTAAGGATTGGTTCCCCCTTGCTTGTTCAGGTACCACACCACGGACATGTTGTCCGAGTGAATTGCAATTGTTCCCCGAGGAAGAGAGCTTTGGAGTGCCCGCAATGCTAGTAACACCGCTCTCATCTCTAGAACATTGATGGGCAGGTGTACCTCGTGATCTTGCCACGTGCCTTGGACCGTCCTGCCAAGATAATGCCCCCCCCCCCCAATCTGGGAGGTGTCTGTGGACACTGGAGACGTAGGAATCAAGCTCCTCCCTTTGTCCAGATTGGTGGAGCATAGCCACCAGCGGAGTACCTGTTTGCACCGTTCAGTGAGAAGTATCAAGTGGGAAAGAGGAAGTTTCTGAAAGGACCACTGGGCTGAAAGGAGACACTGTAGGATCCGCATGTGTAACCTGGCTAGAGGCACCAGCATGATGGTGGCAGCCATGGATCCCAGGAGCTGGAGAACTAACCTGGCCTGAACTCTCTTGAGGGGCAACAATGCGTGAATCTGAGACTGCAGCACTTGTGGCAGAAAGGCCCGCATTTGAATAGAGTCTGGCTCGACGCCTATAAAAACAACACGCTGTGAGGGCAGCAAGGCAGACTTTTCCCAGTTCAAGGTAATTCCTAGTTGGTGACAAAGTGTAATGGTAGCCTCCCTGGCTTGAATAAGGAGATGCCTGGTGGGGGCAGTGAGAAGCCAGTCGTCCAGATATGGAAACACCTGGAATCCCAGACGTCTCAGGTGAGCCGTCACCACTGCCAAACACTTGGTAAACACCCTGGGAGCTGTGGTGAGACCAAAGGGCAGGGCACGAAACTGAAAGTGACTGGCTCCCAGCCGGAAGCGTAAATGAGTCCTGGATGCCTTGTCCATCTTGATGTGGTAGTAGGCATCCTTGAGATCGATGGAGCACATCCATACTCCTTTTTCCAGCAAGGGAAAAATGGACTGAAGAGTGACCATTCGGAACTTGGACTTTAGAATGTAGTGATTCAATCGGCTGAGATCCAGAAAGGGCCTCAGGTCCCCTGTTCTTTTCAGCACCAAAAAGAGTCTTGAGTAAGTTCCAGATCTGATATGGTCTGAGGGGACTGGTTGGATGACTCCTTTTTCTAGCAGCTTTGAAACTTCTAGTGCTGCTTGATCCCGTTGACTGGGTGGAACGTCCGGGATTCTTTTGACTGGAGGGGGTGTTGATAAAAAGGGGATGGTGTAACCTCCGGTAACTATTCAAAGCACCCAACGATCCTGGGTGATGCTTTCCCAGGCTTCTGGATGCAACGACATTTGTCCCCCGACTGGCTCCGGAACAGCACAGTCGGGCAATGCCTCAGGAAAGCTGAAAGAAAGACCTGCAAAAGGAATCACGGTCTCCCGAGTTGCGGGGGCCTCCTTTGCCTCTAGGACGGTGTCTTCCAGAATAATTTCCCCCTCCTCTGCCTCTGGAGGGGGACTCACCTTGAGCGGCAGGGAAAGACCTCTGTAACTTCGTGAATCACATTTTCCCTCCTCTCTGAGCCTTGGGGTAAGGCCTAGAAGGAAGAGAGAAACGGGCCCCTGGCAGATAGGGTATTCCCCTCCTGTTCGCATCTGGTGAGGGTGTCTTTCACTTTGGTCCCAAAGAGCAAGGACCCATCAAAGGGGGCATCAGTGAAGGAAGACTTAAAGGCCTCCACGAAATGACACAGGCACATCCAGGCTTGCCTTCTGAGAGCTACAACTGAGCTAGCTGCCCTACTTGCCCCTTCGGCTGCATAGAATATGAGCCTCATGGACAAGTTGACAATGGAACCAAGGGTAGACAACTGGGCGTTAACAGTCTGCGCTACCGCCTCAGGCATGTTACCCATCAGAGTGTCTCCTAGCTCCTTAAGGAGATCTCTCTGGAGCCGAGTAAAATGACAAAGATAATTCAGCGACCACAATGTAAAGGTCGCTGAAGACAGGGTACGCTTCCCGTACCGGTCCATACTCCTGAACTCCTTGTAAGGAGGATGGACGGAAGAAGAAGCCTCTGCAACTTCCTGCTGAGTGGCTGCCACCACCACCAAGGCATCTACGGAAACCCGTTTGGTCAGGAACTCTTTCCCCGGGGGAGCAGAAAGAAACTTATTTGGACGTCTGGGCACCGGTTCCACGGAATCAGGGGTCTCCCACACCCTTCGACAAATCAAATCCAGGAGTTCATTGAAGGGTGGAGACACCCAGGAGGCAGAGGGTTGAGCTCGAAGGCCTTGAGGAATACCAACTCCTTCTCAGAGGGGGTCTTGGAAGGCCAGTCGCCTCCCTGCCTCAAAATCTCCAGGATGTCGGAGAAAGAGACATCATCGAAGGACGACTTAGGGGACCCCTCAGACTCCTCGAGGTTGGTATCGGAAGTGAGGGACTCGTCCTGGGAGTCTATGTGCTTCCTCTTGCACAACTTCTTTCTAGGGGGCTCCTCAGGCACCGATCCTGAGGGGCCCTCAAAGTTGGGGACTGCTCATGGGGGTATCCTCAGACCTTTGGGCTCTGCCATCCATGGATAGGGGTGTGTTAGAGGCTCTAGCCGGGGTGTAGGGGGAAGAAGTGACCGATCCGGGTGATGTAACTGACGATCTCGCCAGTTCGCTCCTCATGGCCTCGAAGGCAGGTCCCTCCGAATCCAAGGACCGACCCGTCTCCGAGACCACAACCGGAGTCGGGGTTCCCCGAGCCGAAGCACCAAGAGGGATACTCTGAACCGACAAGAGTCCCGAGGTATCCCCCTCGGGTCCGACTGAGGAAACCACAGTACAGAAACCAGAGGACGGAACCGACATGGTTGGAGACGACGTCGACTATGATAAACTCGCAAGAGGTATCGGAGCCGACACGAGAACATCACTCGGCGCGGAGCACTCCGGCTCCGACGACACAGGGGTGCTCGGAGGAGGAATCATCGGTACAAGAATAGGGACTGGTGCCGGAGCCGAGAACAATTTTGCTAACACCGGCGACTGCAGGAGCCTCTGGACCACCCTATCCACATCCAAATCAGACAGCCTAAAGAATTTGGAGGAAATAGAGGGAGATCGGGATCTCCTACCCGGAGACTCAGGCCTAACACTGGGTGACCAGCTCTGAATAGGTACCAATAATATCGGGGCAGAGGTCGACTCCAGTACAACGGATACCTCCTGCGGCCCCGAGGACAATGGAGCCAAGGAGGCAGTATCCACTTTCGAAACTTTCTCGGGGGGCTCCGAAGGGACAGATGGAGCCGGAGATCTTTTCTTGGCCTTGGAAGTCTTAGATTTAGTACTAGAAGAAGAGTCTAAGGACTCCTCAAAAGAAGGTTTAACCAGGCCCTTCAAAATCAATTTATTTTTTCTTTCCTGCAGTACCCTCGGGCTAAAAGCATGGCAAAAACTGCAGGACTCTTGCAAGTGAATAGCACCAAGACAATAAACACAGATAGAATGCCCATTTGTGATGGACATCTTGTAGCCACATTTAGAGCATTTCTTAAACCCAGAGGGTTTATGCTCTTTCTGCTCTTTAGACATGATAGCACACAGCACCCACTCAACTGACAACTACAGACATGAGAGGAAGGCGGGAAAACCAAACCAAGAACAAACAAAGAAACTCTAATTTAAACATTTCTTTGGTGCAGCAAGGAATCTAACTACCCACCAACAAAAACACAATTTTACACAAAAAAAAAAAAACACAATGGAGAGGACTAGGTCCTCTAATTTAAACGGGCCTAGCCCGCCAAAAGAGGGATACCACAAAAAAAAAAAAAAAAAAAAAAAAACACAACTTGTTCACACAGTACACTCACAAAGAAAACTAGCTATTAAAATAGCTTTTTACTAGAAACAGACTGCTAAATACTTATGAAAAGTATAGAAAGGTTACTTAGCCACAGCCAAGTGAGACCACGTCCTAACTCTACGAGCGGTAAACGAGATCTGGGGCTAGGGCGAGGTGCATCTTGGGATACTGGGTTAGCCCAGCCAATTAGAGACTTCGTGCTAGAAAATAAGTTGGCCAAGTCGGAGTCGATTCTCGGCTCCGAACCCATGAGTAAAGAATGTAGGCGAGATAGGACCACATAACATCACTGCTTATTTAAAGCACATACTGACTAATCAAAATCCTAATTAAGTAAGATAATCATGTGTATTCCTTCAAGTGATGCTTGAAGCCCTTTCTTTTTAAATAAGCTATAAACTCGTCTTGGTTGTTTAAGCCGGGGGGAAAACAGGTATTAAATCTCACTTGCCACATATACGGTCTCCAACTTAATTCACATTCTGCATTGAACCTTCTGTCATAATTACATATTTCCTCAAGAACTATAAATTTAAGCTTAATGTTGCATTTACTGTTGGCATAATGCTTCGCTAAAGCATTCTTTAAACCCCTTATGTCTACAGCATGCTTGTGTTCATACACACGTTTATACAGTTCTCTGACAGTGCGCCCAACATAAAAACAAGGACATGACTGACATAAAATTAAACAACATACTTACTTTTGCAACTAAAAGATTTTTTGAAACTATACCTAAAGCCACTGATAATGACTTCACATGCATCCGTTAACAAATAATCACATAACTTGCAATTAAAACACTTAAACATACCTATCCTTTTAGTATCAACACTGACAGGTATGTCCATCTTACTTTGAAACAAATTCTTAAAACTTTTTGTCTTTTTTATACATAAACTGAGGTTTGTCACCTAATTTATCCTTGAATTCACCTGAACTTTGTAGTATTTTCCAATTATTAGTTATTAACTTCTTGATATTGTGACTATCAACAGTATTGCTAATTTGCATACGGACACCAAAATCTTTCTTGCTTTTGACAATTTCATTAGATGTAGCTTCATTATATCTTTTTTATTTTTATATTTTCACGTTAAGTATGGCTACTGTTTGGTGTTTTTACTCTAGTAGTTCTTGCAGGGGTGTGTCTGTTTAATATATCTAAGAAGGTGGAGTTGAAGTTTTGAAAAGCTTCATCTAAGGGTAGGTAATAAAGGTCAGACCAATTATATAGCTTTAGTTCTTGTCTGAAATGAGTGGGGTTAAAGTGTTTTTTGTTTCTAATTGTTTGAAGTATAGGACTTTGTGGGGGATGGGAGTTGTATTTAAGTAAGAAAGTAGTTTGATGTCACTCAGTGAGTCTGGAAGGGTTCCGGCTAAATAGGTGCAGGGTATTTTATTTAGCAAGATCCAGTCTAATAGGCTTTCTTTTTTATTGTTTTTAACTATTCTGGTGGGCTGTTTGATTACTTGAGAGAAGGTATGAAGATTGGTATGGTTAGTGAGTAGTTGAGCAGAGCAAGTAAGCCAGTCTATATTAAAGTCACCTAATACAATTGTCTCTTGAGGCATGGATTGAGATAACCATTGAAGGAATGTCTCCATGACAGTGATGTTATTGCCTGGTGGGATATATCCTGTTACTAGGTTGATGACTTTTCTGTTACTTATTTTAAGCTTTGCTAAGACAATTTCAGCTTTTTCTAAAGGGAGTATAGTTGCCTCGAGTTTAGTTATGGATAAACTATTTTTGTACAGCAGGGCAATGCCTCCACCCTTTTTACCTAGTCTGTCTTGCCTAAGTAAACTATATCCAGGTAGTAAGTTCTCAGTATCTTGCGTAGATGGTTTTAATTATGTTTCTGTTATACTGACTATATCAGGGGAGTAATGAGGGATTAGAGTGTGTAGTTTATGTGTTTTGTTATTTACGCTTCCAATATTTAGGTTTAGGAGGAGTAGACTATTTAAAGTCCCGGAGTTAAGTTGAGTTGTCTTGGGAAGGTGATGTGAATCAGTGAGAGGACTTTTACCGTTAGGTCCTGGGTTTGGGTGGATATCTCCAGAACGCAGGAGTAGGTGATGGACATTATGGATTAATTTTGCTAGTTTTTCTAGTATGTCACAGTATTTTTGAGTTGCTGTTCATTTGGGATAAGAGGTGAAGAGTTTTATCTGGCTATAGCTTATAGCAGTAGTACAGTATAAGCTGGGGTTAATTGTTAGTGAGTAAGGAGGTAGGTTTGGAGATAAATTGGCAGTGGCTTTATGAGGTTGTGGGAAATTATCCTGTTCTGGGTAGTAGCAAGTTGTAGTGTGATAGGCACATATTAAGAAAGATAGTAGTGACATTTGCATGAGGTATGTCTTCATTGTTAAGTAGAGGTGTAATTGGTTGGATTTGTAGGTGTGGTATGTTTGAGTAATTGTAGAGTGAGAGGGATATGGATTGGTTGCTGGGTGTGTGGGGGAGTGGCTAGCTATGTATAAATGTAGTTGCTGTGGGGGTGGGTGGGAATTGGGGGTAAGGGAGTGGAGTGAGCCCGTAGGGCGAATGGAGCAGGATAGAGCAAAACGGGAGAGAATACAGCAGAAAAAGTATCGGCAACTGCCTTGCAAAGGTAAGGTAAGTAGGTAAAGTGTGAATACTGATATGATATATGATATACACTTGTGAATACTAATATGATTTATACAAGCTGTATGTTATGTACTAAGCTTCAAGAATGTAACCACAGCATACCCTGCTGGAACATAGAAGATTAACCCGCAAAACTTAAGAAGAGGTGAGGTTAAGTTACTTTATAGCTGTGCCATACACAAAAGATGTTATCTCTCAGTTTCAATGCAGAAGCAGGCATAATGTCTAGATCTAGAAATTTTTCTATTGTCATGAAAGAAAAGTAATTACTAGGTTTAAAATGTAAAGTGCTTTATTGTTTTACGACTTCCAAGATCTGCAAACATCTGAGAGATATGTATTTATAACAGAGAGATGTTAAAATTCTATTAGTTTCTGTTTTAGCCCGGGAACTGAAGTCAGGTGACAAAGAGTGATGTCATCCAAGCTGGCCCAGCAGTAATGTTTCATAATAATTTAGGAACTCTCTCAGAGAGAGAGAGAGAGAGAGACTGTGCATTTTGTCTTGGTCCTAGCAAGAACATCTACTCATCATCATCATCTGCACTTGCCTCTCTGTAATTAAGATTCAGGGCATAGTATCTCTCTTAGATATATATATAGGAATATACTAAAGATTAGTTTAGATGTTTTTTGTATTTATTTGAGATTGTCCTGCAATGTTGTTTTAAAAGGGTCTATCTCACTTTGACGAAACAGCAGAAGTTCGAACACCATATGTTCGAACTTCTAACCTCGAAGTGCAAAACCATCAAAGGCTTAGAACTTTTAGTTATGTACTTACCATAACGATAGATGTATGTGATCCATCTCACCTACATTCATAACTGATGTGGCTCGGAGCCGAGAATCGGCTCCGACTCGGCCGATACACTAGCACGAAGTCTCTCATTGGCTGGGCCAACCCCCTTATCTCAGGATGCACCACGCCCAAACCCCAAGATCTTGTTTGCCCCACAACAGCTCACCCACATGTGTTAATCCAACTGCACAACAGTGTTTCCTCCAGATCCAACAGGTAGGGGGAAGGAGGGCGGGTACGTAAGTATGTAGGCGAGATGGATCACATACATCTATCGTTATGGTAAGTACATAACTAAAAGATGTAATGCGATCCTATCTCGCCTACATTCATAACTGATGGGACAGCGTCCCTAGCACCTAGATGCTGGGAGGCTCACTGGAAAACACTCCTGAGCACTGTGGAACCAAAGGACGCCCGACATCTAGAGGCCACTTCCAATTTGTAATGAGAAATAAATGTATGTGGAGAAGCCCAAGTGGCTGCTGCACATATCTCATCCACAGACAGTCTGGCGTGGAAGGCCACTGAAGTTGCCATCGCCCTAGTAAAATGTGCTCTAACTGGAAATGGAAGGTCCCTTCCTGTTGATGCATACATAAATGAAACACAATCCCTAATCCACCTAGCAATAGTGGTCTTAGTTACTGCTTTGCCAATCCTGTTATCCGCAAAAGCCACAAACAACTGGTCTGATTTCCTCTACTGCTGTGTCCTATCCAAGTAAAACCTCAGTTGTCTATGCACATCCAACTGATGAAGTCTGTATTCTGTCTTGTTGGAAAATTTTGAAAAGAAAACTGGTAGCTCTATAGATTGTTGCAGACAAAAAGCAGAAGAAACCTTCGGAACAAATGACGGGTTTAGTCTTAGAGATACTCTATCCTTGTGAAAGATCAGATAAGGAGGCTTGACAGAAAGGGCTTGAAGCTCCGAAACCCTTCTGGCTGAAATAATAGCTACCAAAAAGGCAGTCTTCCAAGATAAGAACTTTTGCTCACAAGTGGCCGCCGGCTCGAAGGGATGAGACGTCAAGGCTCCTAAAACTACATTCAAATCCCATGGCAAAACAGGATGCGACACCGGGGGGCGAAGCAACCAAGCTCCCTTGAGAAAGGGCTTACACAACTTATGACTCATGAGTGAAGGCTCAAAGGCAACATGATAATTAGAAATCGCTGCCAATTGGACTTTAAGCGTGGAGACAGCGGAACCCTGTCTAAAAAGAGTTGCCAAAAAATCTAATACCACCGACACTGGGGCTGTCAGAGGTTCAAGGTTGTGCCGCTGGGCCCAAATGGCAAACCTTTTTCATTTATTAGAATATATCTCCTTAGTGGAAGCTCTGTGAGAAGACAGAATCCGGACCACCTCAGGCGAAAGGATATGCTGTCTGACTAAGGTCGGAAGTGGGGCAGCCAAGCCGTTAGCTTGAGAGTTCACAGTGATTGATGGGCCTGCCCCGATTGAAGAGTCCGGAGGTCTGGAACTGGGTCCAGAATCCAAGGATCCTTCACTGCATACTTCCGAAGGAAGGGAAACCAAACTTGGCGGGGCCAGTGTGGTGCGATCAAAATCATGCTGCTTAACAAGCAGCTCGCCTTCTGAATCACCTTTGGCAGTAGAGGGACCAGAGGGAAGGCATAGAGCAGACCGGAGGGCCAATTGTATACTACAGCATCCCTGGGTGACTCCCCTGGGGGGGGGGGGGATCAGGGAGAAGAAATTGCTGCACTTCGCATTCCAGGGGCTGGCAAAAAGGTTGCAGCAGGGGAACCCCCACTTGGAGAACATCCGAGCCGCTACTTGGTCGTTCAGGGACCACTCGTGAGGCATCAGAATAACTCTGCTCAGCCTGTCTGCTATCACATTGGACTTCCCCGGAATGTGCGTTGCCACTAGAAATCTCTGGGAAGCGATCACCCAGTTCCATACTCTCATGGCTTCTCTGCAAAGAGGATAAGACCTGGTTCCTCCCTGCTTGTTCAGGTACCATACTGCCGCCATATTGTCTGAGAAGATTGCGATGGTACCCTTGGGAAGAGAGCTGTGAAGTGCCTACAACGCTAGAAGCACTGCTCTCATTTCCAGAACATTGATATGTAAGTGGGTTTTGTGATCCTGCCACGTGCCTTGAACCATCCTGCCCAGATAATGCCCCCCCCACCCTATCTGGGAGGCATCCGTGGTCACTGTGGCAATGGGGGAGGGGGGCAGAAGAGTCTTCCCTGGTTCAGGTTGGAGCAGAGGAGCCACCAACGAAGATCTTGCCGGCACGTTTCCATGATGAGAATCGGGTAGGACAATGGCAGATCTTGGTATGACCACTGGGTCGACAGGAGCCATTGAAGAATTTGCATGTGCAATCTTGCCAGAGGGACCAGAAGAATGGTGGCCATCGACCCCAAAAGCTGAAGGACCATCCTGGCTGGGGCTTTCCTTCGGGGTAGTAAGGCTAGGACTTGGTCCTGTAGTATCTTTATCCTCTCTGTTGGAAGGAATGCTCGCATCTCTACAGAGTCTAGCTCTGCGCCTAAAGGGCAACACGCTGTGATGGCAGCAATACAGACTTTTCCCAGTTGAATGTAATTCCTAGTAGATGTCCCAACTCGATGGTAGCACTCACGGCTTGAGTAAGAAGATGCCTGGTAGGGGCGGTGAGGAGCCAGTCGTCTAGATATGGAAACACCTGGAATCCCAGACGTCTCAGGTGAGCCGTCACCACTGCCAGACATTTGGTAAACACCCTGGGGGGCTGTGGTGAGACCAAAGGGCAGGGCCCGGAACTGGAAGCGACTGGCTCCTAGGCGGAAGCGTAAATGTATCCTGGATGCCCTGTTTATCTTGATGTGATAACAGGCGTCCTTGAGATCGATGGAGCACATCCATACTCTTTTTTCCAGCAATGGGAAAATTGATTGCAACGTGACCATCCGGAACTTGGACTTCTTTACGAAGCGGTTTAGGTGGCTGAGATCCAGAATGGGTCTCAAGTCCCCTGTTCTTTTCGGCACCAAAAATAACCTTGAGTAAGTTCCTAATCCGGTCTGGTCTGTGGGGACTGGCTGGATGACTCCCTTTCCGAGCAGCTTTGCGACCTCTATGGCTGCTTGATCCTGTTGACTCTGTGGCACGCCCAGGATTTTCCTTGACGGTGGAGGGGGACAGATAAAGGGGATGGTGTAACCTCCGGTGATGATACGAAGCACCCACTGATCCTGAGTGATGGAACCCCAGGCCCTTGGATGCGCGGAGAATCGACCCTCAACTGGCTCTGGAGACGCACAGTCAGCAGTCCTCAGGGATGCTGGAAGGAGGAACCACGAAAGGATTTGCAGTCTCCTGAGTTGCGGGAGCCTCCGCCGCCTCTAGGGCGATGTCTTCCAGAATAATTCCCTCCCTCTGCCTCTGGAAGGGGGGTCACTCTAATGGGCAGGGAAAGACTTTTGGGACTTTCTGAACCACATCTTTCCTCCCCTCTGAGCCTTGGGATAAGGTCTAGAAGGAAGCGAAAAACGGGCCCCAACGGCAGACAAAGTCTTACCCCCCTGCTCACATCTAGTGAGTGTGTCTTTCACCTTGGGTCCAAAGAGAGAGGACCCATCGAATAAAGCGTCGGTGAAGGAAGACTTGAACGCCTCCGCAAAGTGACACAAGCGCATCCAGGCTTGCCTCCTAAGGGCTATGCCCCAACTCGCTGCCCTACCCGCCCCTTTGGCTGCATACGATATGAGCCTCATGGATGAGTTAACAATCGACGAAAGGGTAGACAGCTGGGCGTTGACAGACTGCGACAACGCCTCAGGCACGTTACCCGACAGGGTATCTCCCAACTCCTTTATGAGATCCCTTTGGAGCCTCGTAAAATGACATAAATAATTCAGCGACCGCAGAGTAAAGGTCGCGGAAGTCAGGGTATGCTTCCCTTACCTATCCATGCTCCTGGACTCCTTGTTAGGAGGATGGATAGAAGTAGATGCCTCTGCCACATCCTGCTGGGTGGCAGACGCCACCACCATAGCATCAACATAACACAGGGGACTCCCTTGGTTAGAAACTCCTTGCCAGGGGGAGCGGATAAAAACTTGTTGGGGCGAGAAGGAACTGGCTCCACAGAATCAGGGTGTTACCACACCCTTCGACAAATAAGGTCCAGTAACTCATCGAAGGGTGGAGACACCCAGGAGGCGGAGGGTTGGGCTCCGAAGGCCTTGAAGAAGACCGACTCCTCCGCGGAAGGGGTTTTGGATGGCCAGTCGCCCGTCTGTCTCAAGATCTCCAGAATATCGGAGAAGGAGACATCGTCAGAGGACGACTTAGGAGACCCTTCCGCATCATCAAGGTCGGTGTCCGAGGTGACAGACTCATCTGGGGAGTCTATGTGCTTCCTCTTGCACAATTTTTTCCTGGGGGGCTCTTCAGGCACGAACTCTGAAGGCTCCTCGGAAAACAGGGGACCACACAAGGAGGAATCCTCAGGCATAGGAGCTCCGCTGTCCGAAGACAGGGGGGGCACCAGAAGCTCTAGTCGCCATGTCTAGGGAAGGAGTCGCAGATTCAGGTGAAGTCACTAGAGACTTGGCCAGCGCGCTCCTCATAGCCTCGAAGGCAGGCCCACCAGAATCTGAGGAGAGGCCCGTCTCCGAGACCATGACCAGTGTTGGGGTTCCCCTAGCTGAGGCACCAAGAGGGAGACTCGAGGCCGAAATCAGAAGCCCCGACGTATCCCCCTCGGGCCCGGCTGAGGACGACCAAGAACCGAAACCTCTGGAAGGCACAGAAAGGGTTGGAGCTGAAGTCGGTGCCGACAGACTAGCAGTGGGTCTCGGAACCAACTCAATGACTTCACCCGACTCTACGAACTCCGACGACACCAAGGTTGTCGGAGGAGGAAGAAACGGTATCGAAAGGGCTGGCTCCGGGGCCGACTGGGCCGGAGCCGAAAATAATTTGGATAACACAGGTGGCTGGAGGAGCCTCTAGACCACCCTATCTACATCCGAATCTGAAAGCCTGGAGGACCTGGAGGAAACAGAAGAGGGCCGAGAAATTTTTTCTATCGGCTCCGAGACAAAGCTAGGAGGCCGGCTCCGAATCGGCTCCAAAAGGATCGGAGCTGAAGCAGACTCTACCAGAACCGAGACCCCTTTCGGCGCCGACGAAACCAACCCCAGAGCAGAAACACTCTCCTGCGGCTCCGAGACCAATGGAGCCGAAGAAAGAGACCCAGATTTAGATCCTCTATCCTGCAGCTCCGAAATCAGTGGAGCCGAGGAAGGGGACAGAGTACCTGATCTCTCATCCCGAGACTCCAAAACCAGTGAAGCCGAGGAAGGAGACCCAGATTTAGATCCTCTAGCCAGCGGCTCCGAGGCCAGTGGAGCAGAGGAAGGGGACACAGATTTTGCTCTTTTTGCAGGCGGCTCCGACGGACTTGTCGGAACCGAAGACTTCTTTTGCTTCGATTGCGAGGAGGGAGAAGAAGCCAAAGCTTCCTCAAAGGCTGGCTTGATCAAACCCTTCAGGATAAGCTTATTTTTTCTCTCATGTAAGACACGAGAGGAGAAGGCATGGCAAACACTGCAAGATTCTTGCAAGTGTTTAGCCCCTAGACAATAAAAACAGATGGCGTGGCCATCTGTCAACAACATCTTGTAATTGCATTTTGAACATTTTTTAAAGCCTGATGGCTTATGTTCTTTTTCTTTGCCAGACATATTAACTAACACACTCAACACACAAGGAGGGAAAGGGGGGGGGAAGAGCTCTAACTTAAACGCTCGACAAGAGATAGGGCAAAGGCCCTCTAACTCAAACGGGCCTACCCCGCCAAACAGAAGGAATTACCACAACAATCCAAAAAGACAAACACAGTCAATCACAATGGAACTAACAACAAGATAGCTATTAAAATAGCTGTTTGAGCATAAATTCTAAAGCTAACCGCCAAAAGAGTGACCAAAAGGCCAAAATAGAAGGGTACATAGCCACAACCAAGTCGAGACCACATCGTTACTCTAGGAGCAGCAAACGAGATCTGGGGGTTTGGGCGTTGTGCATCCTGGGATAAGGGGGTTGGCCCAGCCAATGAGAGACTTCGTGCTAGTGTATCGGCCGAGTCGGAGCCGATTCTCAGCTCTGAACCCCATCAGTTATGAATGTAGGTGAGATAGAATCGCATTACATCAGTGATTTTTTTCCCAGGGAAAAAAAAATCGCTGTTTCAAGAAACACACAACACAAGCACACCAAAAAAACAGCAATCCACACACATACACTTAAAATCCCACATCTAAACCTACACTAAACTGTACATACACTATCTATCCACTTACCTTAACCCAAACCCTAACCCTACACTAAACTGTACATACACTATCTATCCACTTACCTTAACCCAAACCCTAACCCTAAGGTCCATCACTATCGCACACTCATCTGACCCGTGCTCTAACCCTAACTCACCTATCCCACCCTAACCCTAAAGTCTGTCACTATCGCACACCCACCTCACCCGTGCCCTAACCCTAACTCACCTAACCCGTGCCCTAACCCTAACGTCTGCACAATCGCACACTTACCTGAACCCGACCCGTAACTTTCCACCACAGTGCTGAAAATCGTGAAGCCGCAGAAATGGCCAACCAAATTCTTTCCCCTGGGAAAGAATTCGGTGTACCGCGGCTTCGCGATAATCAGTTTTCGAAATTCACAGTTCGAACATATCTTGTTCGAACTGCTGAAGGTTCGACAAACTGATAGGAACCCATTTTAAAATATTTCTCAAGATTTTGATCTCTGAAGTAACTGTGTTGATTGACTGAGAATTGTCTTGTTCTTATATTATTTATTATTAAATACATTTAAACCTATCTTTGCGGCTGATAGTTGTGATTTATTTAAGCTCTGAGAGTACATGAATATGTATTTGGTGACACTGTACAGGCCACTCCTAATAGCCTGGCGCTTGGTCAAAATTACCACTTGGATATAGTAACATTACACAGTAGGACTGGACACTCTTTGTAAGGGCCTTATAGCAGCTGATAAACAGTTGGCTGGTGGCAGCTAGAACTACCTTATAGTATGGGCAGAAGGGGACATAGCTAATAAACCTGTCCCAGCCTTTCCCAGGGGTGTGTGTGTGTGTGTGTGTGTGTGTGTGTGTGTGTGTGTGTGTGTGTGTGTGTTTGTATATAAATCAAATCTCAGTGTGTGTGTGTGTGTGTGTGTTTGTGTCAACTACTTGGGCAGGGACACAAAGCACTGGTTGGACAGAGAGGGTGCTAGAAGTCTTAGCTTGGCCACTCGGCTGAGATCTCAACCCAACAACTATGCCAGTGGGGAGTCTTATTGTGTATTTGATGAAAGAGGGAGAAACCAGCCCTACACTAACTGTGATCTCTGTGTGTTCTTCAGGGAAATTGTGCTTAACTGTGTGTGTACTTGTCATTCTCCCAGTATGTACATCCCCTAGCTGTTGCCAGTGGTGAGGACTGAGGCTCCTTGATTACTGGGCCAGTACAGGGGTGTCACACATGCTAAGATGCATGTTGCAGTCTCTGCTTTTACTAAGTGCAGTCTGGTCCCATCCCATTTTTACAGCTCGGTCCCATCCCATTTTTACAGCTCTCCCAGTTAGGAACACACCCGAATGTCCCTAGAGAACACCATCATCCAGCCAACCTCTCTTTTTCTCCCACCCAATTTCTCAATGGGAGATGAGATGAGGGACTACAACTCAGGCATAACAAAAGAAGTTAAATTAGACACTTAAAAAAAGAAGAGTGAATTGCATTTAGAAAACATTTACTGGGAGAGGAGCTAAAAGACAAATGTGTAAGCAAAGCGTAGCCAGCTAAATAGATTTGCTCATTGGTATGCCCCTTTAAGCAATGCCAATCTTAGGTAAACAGGTTTGTCCATAGCTTAGCATTTGAAAAACCGTCCAATCACAGCAAAGTGTGGGAAATTGGCCCTATTTAAACCCCACGAGCAGGAATACATCTCATAACTGGTTGCAGCTTCCTCCTGTAGACACTATGGCTGGTGTTGGAGAAGGAACGCACTGAGTGCAGCGCAGGGGCATCCAGGAGTCAAAAGCCATGGCAGGACTCCTCGTTAAAGACAAAGAAAAGAGACTGCTGCAGGGCCAGTACCAGGGTTCCCAATATAAAGTGGAAGCCTGGGACCGCCTCACCCATGACCTCACCAGTGCCACTGGCGTCCCTGGAACAGGTAAGCAGGTTAGGCATCACTATGCCGAAATGAAGCATAGGAAGAGGGAGCTCTTGTATCAGTGGATCCAAAAAGCTAGGAAGATGGGTGATGTCCCAGCCGTGTGCAAGTATCATTCTACTACCTGTTTAATAATTGCCAGCTCATGAATATTATGGATAGGTATGGCTAAATATTCCTCTTATGACTCCGACAGCGGCAGCAGAGCGGGTAGTGAATCAGGAAGCCCATGCCTGTAGGCTGCAAAGGCTGCGTCGCAAGGCAGGTTAGTAATAATCTTGCATGTACTGTCATAAGAAATAAATCTAAAAGTAGTAGAAAGATAATTGCCAGTATAAAACCTGTATTGTGTATGGGATCTACTGAATAAACTAGACAATATGTCAGGAAGAGTCTCATATAGGTTTTATGTAAATAAAAGGGCAACAGCCTAGCAAAAAGGATTAACTCCTGGACTGCATGTG